>NC_079226.1:41283853-41331353 GCF_029633865.1 Lampris incognitus
TCTTCTTCCTCACCCTCTCTCCCTCCGTCTCTACGTCTTCCTCCCCATCTGCCCGTGACCTTGCTGATACGAACCCCTAAGTACCCAGTTTGGGGGGAGGACTCGTCCATCAGTGGCAGGTGACGAGCTGGTTTCGTTGTCACCGCAGTTCTCCTCCCTTTTTTCGTGACTATCTGTTTTTATTCAGACGGGGGGGGGGGCAGCATGGAAATGGTGTCCCGTATGTTCTGTGATGACAAGCACGTCACATGACCACCCTGCACGTGGGCTGATGGGCAGTTCAACATGAATGAGTGAATGAATGAAATGACTCCTAAAGGACATGGAAGTTGGCCAAGACATCCTGGTTGTGGAAGGAAAAGTGGACGTACATGTTGAGAGTCCGGGAGAATACACTTCAAGAGAGGTGGGGAAGGAACCGGAACACTTGTGTGTGTGTGTGTGTGTGTGTGTGTGTGTGGCAACGTGTCTGTGGATGTTCTCATTCATCCAGGTCGTGGTTCTCCAAAGGAGTTGAATCAAGTGCACCTGGACTTGGTCTATATCCGTGAAGACGTTTCGCCTCTCGTGCGAGAGGTTTCCTCGGTTCGTGCCTTTCTGATTCTGGTTCATCCCAAAGACCGTGTACCACACACCCGGAGAAGCCATCTGGTGTATGCTGTACAATGCAATGAGGACTGCACTGACCTATACATAGGAGAAACCAAACAACCACTACACAAACGGATGGCCCAACACAGAAGGCCAAACTCCTCAGGACAAGACTCAGCAGTCTATCCGCACCTAAAGGAGAAGACGCACTCCTTCCAGGACAGCAACGTACACATGTTGGACAGGGAAGATAGATGAAAGAGGGGTGAAGGAAGCCATCTATGTGAAACTGGAAAAACCATCCCTCAACAGAGGAGGAGGTCTGCGACACCAACTATCTCCCACTTACAACGCCGTCCTTTCATCTCTACCCAGGAGACTCAAGAAGCCTAGCCTCCAAGAACAACAGTCGCTCACTAACGGCTCCAACCACTCTCATCACCACTGAACAATGAAGTCCAAACTAACACCCCCAACCACCGTCGCTGCTAAACATCGGATCACAAAGAGCCACACATATCAATAGCTCTGATAACGACTCCAAAGAGGATAAATATCTGAGTCTCATCAGCAGCAGTCAGACTAGCTTGGTCTAGTCAGAAAGGCCCGAACTGAGGAAGCCTCTTGGATGGGAGGCGAAACGTCCTCACGGATATATACCAAGTCCAGTTGCGCTTGATTCACCTCCTTTGGATAACTTGTGTGTGTGTGTGTGTGTGTGTGTGTGTGTGTGTGTGTGGGGGGGGGGAGCGACACTGACTAAACGGTGCCTCAGTAAAACACGTGTTTGAATATTGACATATTTCCAGACAACCATTTATTATTGTTTTTATTGTTTTGTTTTTTATTATTTTCACCCGGTTGTGTATTTTAGTGTATTATTTTTGTGTTGATGTTGCTGTGGTGTTCTGCTTGTATCTTTGTGAAAACGTAGTAAAGATGTAAGTGAGGAGCAAGAAAAGGGGGAAATGACTCCTAAACGCGCTGTGCTGCCATGCTCCTTTCCGCGCCACGTGCACTGACGACACTGTGCACTTATGTGCCAGGAGCAGGTTTTGCAAGCCCAGCTCCTGTCCAGTAGCCCTCTCCTGGTCTAGATACGTCTACAGCACACTTCATTGAACTGTTTTCATCGTTTGGAATAAAAAAAAAGAGCAGAAGAAAGATGACAAGTGCAAAAGTAGCCCCGTGCCCAGCTGGGGCTGTTGCTGCGAAGCTGCCCTTCCTCCCTTCCTTCCCTCCTCGTATTCGAAGCCGGCGGTGGTACGTTGGCACCCAGGCAGTGTATTTGTGTAATGCTGCAGGTAGACCGCTCATAGGGAAGACCCTGCAGGCGTCCGGGTGGCGTAGTGGTCTGTTCCGTTGCCTACCAACGCGGGGATCGCCAGTTCGAATCCCCGTGTTACCTCCGGTTTGGTCGGGCGTCCCTACAGACACAATTGGCCGTGTCTGCGGGTGAGAAGCCGGATGTGGGTCTGCGTCCTGGTCGCTGCACTCTCTAGTCATATTCAGGTCATAAAGAAACGCTCCTGGTAGGGTCGCCCGAGGTGGACAGGTCACGGGGAGGTTCCAGACGAAGCACGAGCCAACAAAGGCCTCAATGGTGGAACTGGTGGAAGACGTCTGCAGGTCACAATGGCGGTGAAGGCGGATGAAGGCTGCAACAGAGGGTGGTCCCCAATCGTCTTGGTTCTCCATGCCGTTGGACTCTGCCCCCCCCCCCCTGCCAAGGACCGTGTGGTGGCTGTAGGCGCATCAGCCACTCCACGTAAGAAGCTGTCACGTGCAGGTTTCCTCCCATTTTGCGGCTCTAGGACCAGCATCTACCCCACCTGAGGACCCAGAGGGACCCAGAGGGACCCAGAGGCAGGACAGTCATACTTGACCCCAAGTGACCACCGATAATGGTGCTATTTAAAGTTTCAAACGATCATGCCTGTGTTGGACAGCCAACAAGATGCTGATTTCATACTAGTTCTTTAAAAACTGCACATATGTTCACCATGTCTTGTGTTGACCTCAGTGCAGAGGTACCCACAACATGCAGGGCTCCAGCTGTGTGCACGTGGAGGCTGAATCAAAACGGAAACAGACCTACACTTTGACATTCGCTGTGCAGTGAAAGTTTGGGAGCTTTTCCCCTGCACAGCACAAGCTACTCTAACATTTACACTTGGCATTACTTTTCTAAACGTCTTTTCTTATCACTCAGGCAACAAGACAGACCAGACTGGAGGGAGTGTAGATGAGAATGTCCTCAGTAAGTATTACCAGTTCTGTTACTTTATCATACTTTGGTTTCCTCCCATCATGCACTGCAAGAGGGCCACCTTGAAAATCCCTGCTTGGACTGCGAGCGCAGTCATGTCCCCCCAAAAGCTGGACCCGAGAAACCTGAGGACGTTCATGTTCGAGGGCCTCGCAAGACAAAAGCAACATCCACATGACCTGTTGATGGTGTACAACGTGATTTAATGCAAAGCAGCGTCTGGACCCTTAAAGATCTGAGGGACAAGCATGAGGATCCCGTCTCAGAGGGAGGCTCCCTACGCACAAACATGAACACACCACCAGGGGAAGGGTTAACATTTGTGTTGATGTTATTTTCTCTCACTTTGTTTTTCTTTCTTTTCCCCCCTCTCATTTAATGATTGCATGAGAATGGCATGTTTGGTATTCACTGAATGGAATTGAAGGGGAGGGAAGGAGGGGGGGCAGAGGAGGGCTGAAGCCAGGGGCAGGGGGGCGGGTGAAGAGACCGAGGGAAAGGGAGGGAGGGAAGAGGGAAGGGGGAAGAGGGATAAAGATTAAAAAAAACGGGAGTAAAGGAGAGAGCAAATGTTGGGGGGAGAGGGAGAGAGAGAGAGGGAGAGAAAGGGAGTAATAAGGAGTGGAAAAGTCGAAATGAGATAGTGAAGAAATGGAAAATGCATTCATCTTTATGGAGTATTGCTAAATTTGAATATATGTGTGTGTGTGTGTGTGTGTGTGTGTGTGTGTGTGTGTGTGTGTGTGTGTGTGTGTGTGTGTGTGTGTGTGTGTGTAAGGAGGTGAACTAACTGAAGTAGCCACCAGAGGGCGTGCTCATATTTTTTTGCTGTTTCTGTTCCGGTTCAGCTGTTGTGGCTTAGGTCACAGTTCTGTTGGCATTCCGCAAGGCCAGGTGACAAGCGAGACGACATAAAGAGAGACACAGCACTGCTCTACCGCCCCAATCAAACCACTCCCATGCCTGGTCTTCACCCCAGCTCCGAACCAGCTAAAAACATAATAATCATAATAATAATCATCATAATAATAATCATAATAATCATAATAACACAATGCAGAGACTGGTTAGCGGGGTGGGATATTTAGTTATTCCTTCTACTAAGGCCTTTGACGTGGTCTGCATCAGTGGCGGCTGGCCAGTAGAGGGCGCTGCGGCGGCGCCCCCTTCAAATATCAAGAGATGAAAATCTACCTAAACACGTTAGATATAATTTAGTTGTATAATGTAAATAATGATGAAATAAAAGTGTTGTCAGTCTGTGAGCGCCTGTCAGCAGCATTACATATTGGTTCCAATGGTGTTTGGTTGGTTCCTGTCTGAATACATATACTTCCTGTCTGAATACATATACTTCCTGTCTGAATACATATACTTCCTGTCTGAATACATATACTTCCTGTCTCAATACATATACTTCCTGTCTGAATACATATACTTCCTGTCTGAACACATATACTTCCTGGGTGCATACATATACTTCCTGGGTGAATACATATACTTCCTGTCTGAATACATATACTTCCTGTCTGAATACATACACTTCCTGGGTGAGGGGCGCCGGCCAAACCATACCTCACGTAAGCCCTCAAACTTGTGGCGAGCAGGTGACCTGAGGCTGCTGTCTGATTGGTTTCTTCAGATTTTCCAGGGGGCGCAGTTCTGTGCTGCCCCAGACACGCCCACTTCTATTGGCAGTGAATTGGTATTGTTTTAATATTTTCTGATCTAATGTGATTGGACAATTCTCGTGGCTGTCAATCATGTTCACACCCACTACCACGCCTCGCCTCAACTGTCAATCATCCACCGTCCACGAGCCCTGATAACATCTATAGGCTACATTATCCTTCTTAATACCTCTGTGAGTGTGGACATTAAAGCAGCTGTCAGGTGTGCTGCGCCAAGCTAAATTGCGCCCCCCCCCAAAAAAAGGTTTTTATTACCACCCGCCACTGACTAGCATTATTTTTCATAAGTCCTCCGAAAGGCATGAAACTCCCATATGAGGAAATCCTGAAACCACATGCCACCTTTGCAAATCCTGTGTGGCAACAGAGCCCCGCTCCTCATGCCGAGCTTTAGCTGGACCCTGAGAGCTTTCCTGGCGGGCGTTCTAGCAGCTGTGATGACCTTATCACTACACGGGTTCCTAAGGTTCGTACAAATAAGAGGGTTCTACTAGTGGTGACCCCCCCCTCCCCACCGCCATGGGGACTACAGAACACGTACACACACAGCTGCACACATACCACACTCCCCCCCCCCCCCGTTCCTCTTCTGTTTTCTGAACATCCAAGACCCGGCCTGCTATTTTTACCCTGTCTCTTAAGCTAGCCTTCTGTTTTTAACACAAGCTTTTCCCCGTTCTTTCTTATCATGTCACTGCTCCTTATTATGTTTTCTACAGACTCTGTAACTACATTTGGTCTTGTAAAAACTGTTGGTGGCTAGCTTCATTTGTCCTAGAGGACAGGCTGAAATATCAGCATTTTGCTTCTGCCTGGGCCTTTTCAGTCACTGTTTTGAGAGCATTGTTTGTATATGTAAACATTTGTTAATGGTGGGTGACTGAATAAAACTTAAACTGAACTAAACTGAACTCTTCTTTTCACTTTGTTTTGTCTTTTCTTTTCTGTTTTTTATAAACCCCTTCAAACAAGGAAAGGATGCCCTTCCTCTCCCTGTTTTTTTTAATTATAATTTGAAGAAACAGCAAATGCCTATATCACAGCACACCGCCTACATCACACAACACAAGGGAGAAGGACAGAGGAGGGATGGAGGACAAGAACATCCGCACACAAACACACAAATGAAGAACGGACAAAATCCTCAAAAACTCAAATTCATGTAGCAAGCTCAGAGTCACTAAACAGGACCTCGTCAAAGTTCTCATTTAGATTGAAATCACAGAACAGGATCTCGTTAATGTTCTCACTTAGATTGAGCTCATAGAACAGGACCTCGTTAATGTTCTCATTTAGATTAAAGTCATAGTACAGGACCTCGTTAATGTTCTCATTTAGATTAAAGTCATAGTACAGGACCTCGTTAATGTTCTCATTTAGATTAAAGTCATAGTACAGGACCTCGTTAATGTTCTCACTTAGATTGAGCTCATAGAACAGCACCTAAATAATGTCCTCATTTAGATTGAACTCATAGAACAGGACCTCGTTAATGTTCTCATTTAGTTTGAAGTCATAGAACAGGACCTCGTTAATGTTCTCATTTAGATTAAAGTCATAGTACAGGACCTCGTTAATGTTCTCACTTAGATTGAGTTCATAGAACAGGACCTAAATAATGTCCTCATTTAGATTGAACTCATAGAACAGGACCTCGTTAATGTTCTCATTTAGTTTGAAGTCATAGAACATGATCTCGATAATGTTCTCAATTAGATTGAACTCAAATTACAGGACCTCATTAATGTCCTCATTTAGATTGAGCACATAGAACAGGACCTAGTTAATGTTCTCATTTACATTGAACTCATAGAACAGGACCTCATTAATGTCCTCATTTAGATTGAGCTCATAGAACAGAACCTCGTTAATGTTCTCATTTAGATTGAAGTCATAGAACATAACCTCGTTAATGTTCTCATTTAGATTTAACTCATAGAACAGGACCTAAATAATGTCCTCATTTAGATTGAACTCATAGAACAGGACCTCGTTAATGTTCTCATTTAGTTTGAAGTCATAGAACAGGACCTCGTTAATGTTCTCATTTAGATTAAAGTCATAGTACAGGACCTCGTTAATGTTCTCACTTAGATTGAGCTCATAGAACAGGACCTAAATAATGTCCTCATTTAGATTGAACTCATAGAACAGGACCTCGTTAATGTTCTCATTTAGTTTGAAGTCATAGAACAGGACCTCGTTAATGTACTCATTTAGATTAAAGTCATAGTACAGGACCTCGTTAATGTTCTCACTTAGATTGAGCTCATAGAACAGGACCTCGTTAATGTTCTCACTTAGATTGAGCTCATAGAACAGGACCTAAATAATGTCCTCATTTAGATTGAACTCATAGAACAGGACCTCGTTAATGTTCTCATTTAGTTTGAAGTCATAGAACATGATCTCGATAATGTTCTCAATTAGATTGAACTCAAATTACAGGACCTCATTAATGTCCTAATTTAGATTGAGCACATAGAACAGGACCTAGTTAATGTTCTCATTTACATTGAACTCATAGAACAGGACCTCATTAATGTCCTCATTTAGATTGAGCTCATAGAACAGAACCTCGTTAATGTTCTCATTTAGATTGAAGTCATAGAACATAACCTCGTTAATGTTCTCATTTAGATTTAACTCATAGAACAGGACCTAAATAATGTCCTCATTTAGATTGAAGTCATAGAACAGGACTTCGTTAATGTTCTCATTTAGATTGAGCTGATAGAACAGGACCTAAATAATGTCCTCATTTAGATTGAAGTCATAGAACAGGACTTCGTTAATGTTCTCATTTAGATTGAAATCACAGAACAGGACCTCGTTACTGTTCTCATTTAGATTAAAGTCATAGTACAGGACCTCGTTGATGTTCTCACTTAGATTGAGCTCATAGAACAGGACCTAAATAATGTCCTCATTTAGATTGAAGTCATAGAACAGGATCTCGTTAATGTTCTCATTTAGATTGAACTCATAGAACAGGACCTAAATAATGTCCTCATTTAGATTGAAGTCATAGAACAGGATCTCGTTAATGTTCTCATTTAGATTGAACTCATAGAACAGGACCTAAATAATGTCCTCATTTAGATTGAAGTCATAGAACAGGACTTCGTTAATGTTCTCATTTAGATTGAACTCATAGAACAGGACCTAAATAATGTCCTCATTCAGATTGAAGTCACAGAACAGGATCTCGTTAATGTTCTCACTTAGATTGAGCTCATAGAACAGGACCTAAATAATGTCCTCATTTAGATTGAAGTCATAGAACAGGACTTCGTTAATGTTCTCATTTAGATTGAACTCATAGAACAGGACCTAAATAATGTCCTCATTTAGATTGAAGTCACAGAACAGGATCTCGTTAATGTTCTCACTTAGATTGAGCTCATAGAACAGGACCTAAATAATGTCCTCATTTAGATTGAAGTCATAGAACAGGACTTCGTTAATGTTCTCATTTAGATTGAACTCATAGAACAGGACCTAAATAATGTCCTCATTTAGATTGAAGTCATAGAACAGGACTTCGTTAATGTTCTCATTTAGATTGAGCTCATAGAACAGGACCTAAATAATGTCCTCATTTAGATTAAAGTCATAGTACAGGACCTCGTTAATGTTCTCATTTAGATTGAAGTCATAGAACAGGAACTCGTTAATGTTCTCATTTAGATTGAAATCACAGAACAGGACCTCGTTACTGTTCTCATTTAGATTAAAGTCACAGTACAGGACCTCGTTAATGTTCTCATTTAGATTGAGCTCATAGAACAGGACCTAAATAATGTCCTCATTTAGATTGAAGTCATAGAACAGGATCTCGTTAATGTTCTCATTTAGATTAAAGTCACAGTACAGGACCTCGTTAATGTTCTCATTTAGATTGAACTCATAGAACAGGACCTAAATAATGTCCTCATTTAGATTGAAGTCATAGAACAGGATCTCGTTAATGTTCTCATTTAGATTGAACTCATAGAACAGGACCTAAATAATGTCCTCATTTAGATTGAAGTCATAGAACAGGACTTCGTTAATGTTCTCATTTAGATTGAACTCATAGAACAGGACCTAAATAATGTCCTCATTTAGATTGAAGTCATAGAACAGGATCTCGTTAATGTTCTCATTTAGATTGAACTCATAGAACAGGACCTAAATAATGTCCTCATTTAGATTGAAGTCATAGAACAGGACTTCGTTAATGTTCTCATTTAGATTGAACTCATAGAACAGGACCTAAATAATGTCCTCATTCAGATTGAAGTCACAGAACAGGATCTCGTTAATGTTCTCACTTAGATTGAGCTCATAGAACAGGACCTAAATAATGTCCTCATTTAGATTGAAGTCATAGAACAGGACTTCGTTAATGTTCTCATTTAGATTGAACTCATAGAACAGGACCTAAATAATGTCCTCATTTAGATTGAAGTCACAGAACAGGATCTCGTTAATGTTCTCACTTAGATTGAGCTCATAGAACAGGACCTAAATAATGTCCTCATTTAGATTAAAGTCATAGTACAGGACCTCGTTAATGTCCTCATTTAGATTGAACTCATAGAACAGGACCTCGTTAATGTTCTCATTTAGTTTGAAGTCATAGAACAGGACCTCGTTAATGTACTCATTTAGATTAAAGTCATAGTACAGGACCTCGTTAATGTTCTCACTTAGATTGAGCTCATAGAACAGGACCTCGTTAATGTTCTCACTTAGATTGAGCTCATAGAACAGGACCTAAATAATGTCCTCATTTAGATTGAACTCATAGAACAGGACCTCGTTAATGTTCTCATTTAGTTTGAAGTCATAGAACATGATCTCGATAATGTTCTCAATTAGATTGAACTCAAATTACAGGACCTCATTAATGTCCTAATTTAGATTGAGCACATAGAACAGGACCTAGTTAATGTTCTCATTTACATTGAACTCATAGAACAGGACCTCATTAATGTCCTCATTTAGATTGAGCTCATAGAACAGAACCTCGTTAATGTTCTCATTTAGATTGAAGTCATAGAACATAACCTCGTTAATGTTCTCATTTAGATTTAACTCATAGAACAGGACCTAAATAATGTCCTCATTTAGATTGAAGTCATAGAACAGGACTTCGTTAATGTTCTCATTTAGATTGAGCTGATAGAACAGGACCTAAATAATGTCCTCATTTAGATTGAAGTCATAGAACAGGACTTCGTTAATGTTCTCATTTAGATTGAAATCACAGAACAGGACCTCGTTACTGTTCTCATTTAGATTAAAGTCATAGTACAGGACCTCGTTGATGTTCTCACTTAGATTGAGCTCATAGAACAGGACCTAAATAATGTCCTCATTTAGATTGAAGTCATAGAACAGGATCTCGTTAATGTTCTCATTTAGATTGAACTCATAGAACAGGACCTAAATAATGTCCTCATTTAGATTGAAGTCATAGAACAGGATCTCGTTAATGTTCTCATTTAGATTGAACTCATAGAACAGGACCTAAATAATGTCCTCATTTAGATTGAAGTCATAGAACAGGACTTCGTTAATGTTCTCATTTAGATTGAACTCATAGAACAGGACCTAAATAATGTCCTCATTTAGATTGAAGTCATAGAACAGGATCTCGTTAATGTTCTCATTTAGATTGAACTCATAGAACAGGACCTAAATAATGTCCTCATTTAGATTGAAGTCATAGAACAGGACTTCGTTAATGTTCTCATTTAGATTGAACTCATAGAACAGGACCTAAATAATGTCCTCATTCAGATTGAAGTCACAGAACAGGATCTCGTTAATGTTCTCACTTAGATTGAGCTCATAGAACAGGACCTAAATAATGTCCTCATTTAGATTGAAGTCATAGAACAGGACTTCGTTAATGTTCTCATTTAGATTGAACTCATAGAACAGGACCTAAATAATGTCCTCATTTAGATTGAAGTCACAGAACAGGATCTCGTTAATGTTCTCACTTAGATTGAGCTCATAGAACAGGACCTAAATAATGTCCTCATTTAGATTAAAGTCATAGTACAGGACCTCGTTAATGTTCTCATTTAGATTGAAGTCATAGAACAGGAACTCGTTAATGTTCTCATTTAGATTGAAATCACAGAACAGGACCTCGTTACTGTTCTCATTTAGATTAAAGTCACAGTACAGGACCTCGTTAATGTTCTCATTTAGATTGAGCTCATTGAACAGGAACTCGTTAATGTTCTCATTTAGATTGAAATCATAGAACAGGAACTCGTTAATGTTCTCAATTAGATTGAAGTCATAGAACAGGATCTCGTTAATGTTCTCACTTAGATTGAGCTCATAGAACAGGACCTAAATAATGTCCTCATTTAGATTGAAGTCATAGAACAGGAACTCGTTAATGTTCTCATTCAGATTGAACTCACAGAACAGGAACTCGTTAATGTTCTCATTTAGATTAAAGTCATAGTACAGGACCTCGTTAATGTTCTCATTTACATTGAAGTCATAGAACATGATCTCGTTAATGGTCTCATTTAGATTGAAATCACAGAACAGGATCTCGTTAATGTTCTCAGTTAGATTGAACTCAAATTACAGGACCTCATTAATGTTCTCATTTAGATTGAGCTCATAGAACAGGACCTCATTAATGTCCTCATTTAGATTGAGCTCATAGAACAGGACCTCATTAATGTCCTCATTTAGATTGAGCTCATAGAACAGGACCTTGTTAATGCTCTCATTTAGATTGAGCTCATAGAACAGAAACTCGTTAATGTTCTCATTTAGATTAAAGTCATAGAACAGGAACTGGTTAATGTTCTCATTTAGATTGAAATCACAGAACATGATCTCGTTAATGTTCTCATTTAGATTGAAGTCATAAAACAGGACCTCGTTAATGTTCTCATTTAGATTGAAGTCATAGAACAAGACCTCGTTAATGTTCTCAGTTACACTGAAATCACAGAACATGATCTCGTTAATGTTCTCATTTAGATTGAACTCATGGAACAGAAACTCGTTAATGTTCTCATTTAGATTGAACTCAAATTACAGGACCTCATTAATGTTCTCATTTAGATTGAACTCATAGAACAGAACCTCGTTAATGTTCTCATTTAGAATGAAATCATAGAACAGAAACTCGTTAATGTTCTCAATTAGATTGAACTCAAATTACAGGACCTCATTAATGTTCTCATTTAGATTGAACTCATAGAACAGGATCTCGTTAATGTTCTCATTTAGATTGACATCATAGAACAAGACCTCGTTAATGTTCTCATTTATATTGAAATCACAGAACATGATCTCGTTGATGTTCTCATTTAGATTGAAGTCATAGAACAGGACCTCGTTAATGTTCTCATTTAGATTGAAGTCATAGAACAGGACCTCGTTAATATTCTCTTTTATATTGAAATCACAGAATATGATCTCGTTGATGTTCTCATTTAGATTGAAGTCATAGAACAGGAACTGGTTAATGTCCTCATTTAGATTGAAGTCATACAACAGGACCTCGTTAATGTCCTCATTTAGATTGAAGTCATAGAACAGGACTTCGTTAATGTTCTCATTTAGATTGAAATCACAGAACAGGACCTCATTACTGTTCTCATTTAGATTAAAGTCATAGTACAGGACCTCGTTGATGTTCTCACTTAGATTGAGCTCATAGAACAGGACCTAAATAATGTCCTCATTTAGATTGAACTCATAGAACAGGACCTCGTTAATGTTCTCATTTAGTTTGAAGTCATAGAACATGATCTCGATAATGTTCTCAATTAGATTGAACTCAAATTACAGGACCTCATTAATGTCCTCATTTAGATTGAGCACATAGAACAGGACCTAGTTAATGTTCTCATTTACATTGAACTCATAGAACAGGACCTCATTAATGTCCTCATTTAGATTGAGCTCATAGAACAGAACCTCGTTAATGTTCTCATTTAGATTGAAGTCATAGAACATAACCTCGTTAATGTTCTCATTTAGATTTAACTCATAGAACAGGACCTAAATAATGTCCTCATTTAGATTGAAGTCATAGAACAGGACCTCGTTAATGTTCTCATTTAGTTTGAAGTCATAGAACAGGACCTCGTTAATGTTCTCATTTAGATTAAAGTCATAGTACAGGACCTCGTTAATGTTCTCACTTAGATTGAGCTCATAGAACAGGACCTAAATAATGTCCTCATTTAGATTGAACTCATAGAACAGGACCTCGTTAATGTTCTCATTTAGTTTGAAGTCATAGAACAGGACCTCGTTAATGTACTCATTTAGATTAAAGTCATAGTACAGGACCTCGTTAATGTTCTCACTTAGATTGAGCTCATAGAACAGGACCTCGTTAATGTTCTCACTTAGATTGAGCTCATAGAACAGGACCTAAATAATGTCCTCATTTAGATTGAACTCATAGAACAGGACCTCGTTAATGTTCTCATTTAGTTTGAAGACATAGAACATGATCTCGATAATGTTCTCAATTAGATTGAACTCAAATTACAGGACCTCATTAATGTCCTAATTTAGATTGAGCACATAGAACAGGACCTAGTTAATGTTCTCATTTACATTGAACTCATAGAACAGGACCTCATTAATGTCCTCATTTAGATTGAGCTCATAGAACAGAACCTCGTTAATGTTCTCATTTAGATTGAAGTCATAGAACATAACCTCGTTAATGTTCTCATTTAGATTTAACTCATAGAACAGGACCTAAATAATGTCCTCATTTAGATTGAAGTCATAGAACAGGACTTCGTTAATGTTCTCATTTAGATTGAAATCACAGAACAGGACCTCGTTACTGTTCTCATTTAGATTAAAGTCATAGTACAGGACCTCGTTGATGTTCTCACTTAGATTGAGCTCATAGAACAGGACCTAAATAATGTCCTCATTTAGATTGAAGTCATAGAACAGGATCTCGTTAATGTTCTCATTTAGATTGAACTCATAGAACAGGACCTAAATAATGTCCTCATTTAGATTGAAGTCATAGAACAGGACTTCGTTAATGTTCTCATTTAGATTGAACTCATAGAACAGGACCTAAATAATGTCCTCATTTAGATTGAAGTCACAGAACAGGATCTCGTTAATGTTCTCACTTAGATTGAGCTCATAGAACAGGACCTAAATAATGTCCTCATTTAGATTGAAGTCATAGAACAGGACTTCGTTAATGTTCTCATTTAGATTGAACTCATAGAACAGGACCTAAATAATGTCCTCATTTAGATTAAAGTCATAGTACAGGACCTCGTTAATGTTCTCATTTAGATTGAAGTCATAGAACAGGAACTCGTTAATGTTCTCATTTAGATTGAAATCACAGAACAGGACCTCGTTACTGTTCTCATTTAGATTAAAGTCACAGTACAGGACCTCGTTAATGTTCTCATTTAGATTGAGCTCATTGAACAGGAACTCGTTAATGTTCTCATTTAGATTGAAATCATAGAACAGGAACTCGTTAATGTTCTCAATTAGATTGAAGTCATAGAACAGGATCTCGTTAATGTTCTCACTTAGATTGAGCTCATAGAACAGGACCTAAATAATGTCCTCATTTAGATTGAAGTCATAGAACAGGAACTCGTTAATGTTCTCATTCAGATTGAACTCACAGAACAGGAACTCGTTAATGTTCTCATTTAGATTAAAGTCATAGTACAGGACCTCGTTAATGTTCTCATTTACATTGAAGTCATAGAACATGATCTCGTTAATGTTCTCATTTAGATTGAAATCACAGAACAGGATCTCGTTAATGTTCTCAGTTAGATTGAACTCAAATTACAGGACCTCATTAATGTTCTCATTTAGATTGAGCTCATAGAACAGGACCTCATTAATGTCCTCATTTAGATTGAGCTCATAGAACAGGACCTTGTTAATGCTCTCATTTAGATTGAGCTCATAGAACAGAAACTCGTTAATGTTCTCATTTAGATTAAAGTCATAGTACAGGACCTCGTTAATGTTCTCATTTAGATTGAAGTCATAGAACAAGACCTCGTTAATGTTCTCAGTTACACTGAAATCACAGAACATGATCTCGTTAATGTTGTCATTTAGATTGAACTCATGGAACAGAAACTCGTTAATGTTCTCATTTAGATTGAACTCAAATTACAGGACCTCATTAATGTTCTCATTTAGATTGAACTCATAGAACAGAACCTCGTTAATGTTCTCATTTAGAATGAAATCATAGAACAGAAACTCGTTAATGTTCTCAATTAGATTGAACTCAAATTACAGGACCTCATTAATGTTCTCATTTAGATTGAACTCATAGAACAGGATCTCGTTAATGTTCTCATTTAGATTGACATCATAGAACAAGACCTCGTTAATGTTCTCATTTATATTGAAATCACAGAACATGATCTCGTTGATGTTCTCATTTAGATTGAAGTCATAGAACAGGACCTCGTTAATGTTCTCATTTAGATTGAAGTCATAGAACAGGACCTCGTTAATATTCTCTTTTATATTGAAATCACAGAATATGATCTCGTTGATGTTCTCATTTAGATTGAAGTCAAAGAACAGGATCTCGTTGATGTTCTCATTTAGATTGAAGTCATAGAACAGGACCTCGTTAATGTCCTCATTTAGATTGAAGTCATAGAACAGGACTTCGTTAATGTTCTCATTTAGATTGAAATCACAGAACAGGACCTCATTACTGTTCTCATTTAGATTAAAGTCATAGTACAGGACCTCGTTGATGTTCTCACTTAGATTGAGCTCATAGAACAGGACCTAAATAATGTCCTCATTTAGATTGAAGTCATAGAACAGGACCTCGTTAATGTTCTCATTTAGATTGAACTCATAGAACAGGACCTAAATAATGTCCTCATTTAGATTGAAGTCACAGAACAGGATCTCGTTAATGTTCTCACTTAGATTGAGCTCATAGAACAGGACCTAAATAATGTCCTCATTTAGATTAAAGTCATAGTACAGGACCTCGTTAATGTTCTCATTTAGATTGAAGTCATAGAACAGGAACTCGTTAATGTTCTCATTTAGATTGAAATCACAGAACAGGACCTCGTTACTGTTCTCATTTAGATTAAAGTCATAGTACAGGACCTCGTTAACGTTGTCATTTAGATTGAAGTCATAGAACAGGAACTCGTTAATGTTCTCATTTAGATTGAACTCATAGAACAGGAACTCGTTAATGTTCTCAATTAGATTGAAATCATAGAACAGGAACTCGTTAATGTTCTCAATTAGATTGAAGTCATAGAACAGGATCTCGTTAATGTTCTCACTTAGATTGAGCTCATAGAACAGGACCTAAATAATGTCCTCATTTAGATTGAAGTCATAGAACAGGAACTCGTTAATGTTCTCATTCAGATTGAACTCACAGAACAGGAACTCGTTAATGTTCTCATTTAGATTAAAGTCATAGTACAGGACCTCGTTAATGTTCTCATTTACATTGAAGTCATAGAACATGATCTCGTTAATGTTCTCATTTAGATTGAAATCACAGAACAGGATCTCGTTAATGTTCTCAGTTAGATTGAACTCAAATTACAGGACCTCATTAATGTTCTCATTTAGATTGAGCTCATAGAACAGGACCTCATTAATGTCCTCATTTAGATTGAGCTCATAGAACAGGACCTTGTTAATGCTCTCATTTAGATTGAGCTCATAGAACAGAAACTCGTTAATGTTCTCATTTAGATTAAAGTCATAGAACAAGACCTCGTTAATGTTCTCAGTTACACTGAAATCACAGAACATGATCTCGTTAATGTTCTCATTTAGATTGAACTCATGGAACAGAAACTCGTTAATGTTCTCATTTAGATTGAACTCAAATTACAGGACCTCATTAATGTTCTCATTTAGATTGAACTCATAGAACAGAACCTCGTTAATGTTCTCATTTAGAATGAAATCATAGAACAGAAACCCGTTAATGTTCTCAATTAGATTGAACTCAAATTACAGGACCTCATTAATGTTCTCATTTAGATTGAACTCATAGAACAGGATCTCGTTAATGTTCTCATTTAGATTGACATCATAGAACAAGACCTCGTTAATGTTCTCATTTATATTGAAATCACAGAACATGATCTCGTTGATGTTCTCATTTAGATTGAAGTCATAGAACAGGACCTCGTTAATGTTCTCATTTAGATTGAAGTCATAGAACAGGACCTCGTTAATATTCTCTTTTATATTGAAATCACAGAATATGATCTCGTTGATGTTCTCATTTAGATTGAAGTCAAAGAACAGGATCTCGTTGATGTTCTCATTTAGATTGAAGTCATAGAACAGGACCTCGTTAATGTCCTCATTTAGATTGAAGTCATAGAACAGGACTTCGTTAATGTTCTCATTTAGATTGAAATCACAGAACAGGACCTCATTACTGTTCTCATTTAGATTAAAGTCATAGTACAGGACCTCGTTGATGTTCTCACTTAGATTGAGCTCATAGAACAGGACCTAAATAATGTCCTCATTTAGATTGAAGTCATAGAACAGGACTTCGTTAATGTTCTCATTTAGATTGAACTCATAGAACAAGACCTAAATAATGTCCTCATTTAGATTGAAGTCACAGAACAGGATCTCGTTAATGTTCTCACTTAGATTGAAGTCATAGAACAGGAACTCGTTAATGTTCTCATTTAGATTGAGCTCATAGAACAGGACCTAAATAATGTCCTCATTTAGATTAAAGTCATAGTACAGGACCTCGTTAATGTTCTCATTTAGATTGAAGTCATAGAACAGGAACTCGTTAATGTTCTCATTTAGATTTAAATCACAGAACAGGACCTCGTTACTGTGCTCATTCAGATTAAAGTCATAGAACAGTACCTCGTTAATGTTCTCATTTAGATTGAAATCACAGAACAGGACCTCGTTACTGTTCTCATTTAGATTAAAGTCATAGTACAGGACCTCGTTAACGTTGTCATTTAGATTGAAGTCATAGAACAGGAACTCGTTAATGTTCTCATTTAGATTGAACTCATAGAACAGGAACTCGTTAATGTTCTCAATTAGATTGAACTCATAGAACAGGACCTCGTTAATGTCCTCATTTAGATTGAACTCATAGAACAGAACCTCGTTAATGTTCTCATTTAGATTGAAATCACAGAACAGGACCTCGTTACTGTTCTCATTTAGATTGAAGTCATAGAACAGGACCTCGTTAATGTTCTCATTTAGATTAAAGTCATAGTACAGGACCTCGTTAATGTTCTCATTTAGATTGAACTCATAGAACAGAACCTCGTTAATGTTCTCATTTAGATTGAAATCACAGAACAGGACCTCGTTAATGTTCTCAGTTAGATTGAAATCACAGAACATGATCTCGTTAATGTTCTCATTTAGATTGAACTCATAGAACAGGAACTCGTTAATTTTCTCAATTAGATTGAACTCAAATTACAGGACCCAATTAATGTTCTCATTTAGATTGAACTCATAGAACAGGATCTCGTTAATGTTCTCATTTAGATTGAAATCACAGAACAGGACCTCGTTACTGTTCTCATTTAGATTAAAGTCACAGTACAGGACCTCGTTAATGTTCTCATTTAGATTGAAGTCATAGAATAGGAACTCGTTAATGTTCTCATTTAGATTGAACTCATAGAACAGGAACTCGTTAATGTTCTCAATTAGATTGAACTCATAGAACAGGACCTCATTAATGTTCTCATTTAGATTGAACTCATAGAACAGAACCTCGTTAATGTTCTCATTTCGATTGAAATCACAGAACAGGACCTCGTTACTGTTCTCATTTAGATTGAAGTCATAGAACAGGACCTCGTTAATGTTCTCATTTAGATTGAAGTCATAGAACAGGACCTCGTTAATGTTCTCATTTAGATTGAAGTCATAGAATAGAACCTCGTTAATGTTCTCATTTAGATTGAAATCACAGAACAGGATCTCGTTAAGGTTCTCATTTAGATTGACCTCATAGAACAGGACCTTGTTAATGCTCTCATTTAGATTGAGCTCACAGAACAGGACTTCGTTAATGTTCTCAATTAGATTGAACTCAAATTACAGGACCCAATTAATGTTCTCATTTAGATTGAACTCATATAACAGGACCTCGTTAATGTTCTCATTTAGATTGAAGTCATAGAACAGGATCTCGTTAATTTTCTCAGTCAGATTGAACTCAAATTACAGGACCTCATTAATGTCCTCATTTAGATTGAGCTCATAGAACAGGAACTGGTTAATGTTCTCATTTAGATTGAAATCACAGAACATGATCTCGTTAATGTTCTCATTTAGATTGAAGTCATAGAACAGGATCTCGTTAATGTTCTCATTTAGATTGAAATCATAGAAAAGTATCTCGTTAATGTTCTCAGTTAGATTGAACTCAAATTACAGGACCTCATTAATGTCCTCATTTAGATTGAGCTCATAGAACAGGAACTGGTTAATGTTCTCATTTAGATTGAAATCACAGAACATGATCTCGTTAATGTTCTCATTTAGATTGAAGTCATAGAACAGGATCTCGTTAATGTTCTCATTTAGATTGACATCATAGAACAGGACCTCGTTAATGTTCTCATTTATATTGAAATCACAGAACATGATCTCGTTGATGTTCTCATTTAGATTGAAGTCATAGAACAGGACCTCGTTAATGTTCTCATTTAGATTGAAGTCATAGAACAGAACATCGTTAATGTTCTCATTTAGATTGAAATCACAGAACAGGATCTCGTTAATGTTCTCATTTAGTTAGAACTCATAGAACAGGAACTCGTTAATGTTCTCAATTAGATGGAACTCAAATTACAGGACCCAATTAATGTTCTCATTTAGATTGAACTCATAGAACAGGACCTCGTTAATGTTCTCATTTAGATTGAAGTCATAGAACAGGATCTCGTTAATGTTCTCAGTCAGATTGAACTCAAATTACAGGACCTCATTAATGTCCTCATTTAGATTGAGCTCATAGAACAGGAACTGGTTAATGTTCTCATTTAGATTGAAATCACAGAACATGATCTCGTTAATGTTCTCATTTAGATTGAAGTCATAGAACAGGATCTCGTTAATGTTCTCATTTAGATTGAAATCATAGAACAGTATCTCGTTAATGTTCTCAGTTAGATTGAACTCAAATTACAGGACCTCATTAATGTCCTCATTTAGATTGAGCTCATAGAACAGGAACTGGTTAATGTTCTCATTTAGATTGAAATCACAGAACATGATCTCGTTAATGTTCTCATTTAGATTGAAGTCATAGAACAGGATCTCGTTAATGTTCTCATTTAGATTGACATCATAGAACAGGACCTCGTTAATGTTCTCATTTAGATTGAAATCACAGAACAGGACCTCGTTACTGTTCTCATTTAGATTAAAGTCACAGTACAGGACCTCGTTAATGTTCTCATTTAGATTGAAGTCATAGAATAGGAACTCGTTAATGTTCTCATTTAGATTGAACTCATAGAACAGGAACTCGTTAATGTTCTCAATTAGATTGAACTCATAGAACAGGACCTCATTAATGTTCTCATTTAGATTGAACTCATAGAACAGAACCTCGTTAATGTTCTCATTTCGATTGAAATCACAGAACAGGACCTCGTTACTGTTCTCATTTAGATTGAAGTCATAGAACAGGACCTCGTTAATGTTCTCATTTAGATTGAAGTCATAGAACAGGACCTCGTTAATGTTCTCATTTAGATTGAAGTCATAGAATAGAACCTCGTTAATGTTCTCATTTAGATTGAAATCACAGAACAGGATCTCGTTAAGGTTCTCATTTAGATAGAACTCATAGAACAGGAACTCGTTAATGTTCTCAATTAGATTGAACTCAAATTACAGGACCCAATTAATGTTCTCATTTAGATTGAACTCATAGAACAGGACCTCGTTAATGTTCTCATTTAGATTGAACTCATAGAACAGGACCTTGTTAATGCTCTCATTTAGATTGAGCTCACAGAACAGGACCTCGTTAATGTTCTCAATTAGATTGAACTCAAATTACAGGACCCAATTAATGTTCTCATTTAGATTGAACTCATATAACAGGACCTCGTTAATGTTCTCATTTAGATTGAAGTCATAGAACAGGATCTCGTTAATTTTCTCAGTCAGATTGAACTCAAATTACAGGACCTCATTAATGTCCTCATTTAGATTGAGCTCATAGAACAGGAACTGGTTAATGTTCTCATTTAGATTGAAATCACAGAACATGATCTCGTTAATGTTCTCATTTAGATTGAAGTCATAGAACAGGATCTCGTTAATGTTCTCATTTAGATTGAAATCATAGAACAGTATCTCGTTAATGTTCTCAGTTAGATTGAACTCAAATTACAGGACCTCATTAATGTCCTCATTTAGATTGAGCTCATAGAACAGGAACTGGTTAATGTTCTCATTTAGATTGAAATCACAGAACATGATCTCGTTAATGTTCTCATTTAGATTGAAGTCATAGAACAGGATCTCGTTAATGTTCTCATTTAGATTAAAGTCATAGAACAGGACCTCGTTAATGTTCTCATTTATATTGAAATCACAGAACATGATCTCGTTGATGTTCTCATTTAGATTGAAGTCATAGAACAGGACCTCCTTAATGTTCTCATTTAGATTGAAGTCATAGAACAGAACATCGTTAATGTTCTCATTTAGATTGAAATCACAGAACAGGATCTCGTTAATGTTCTCATTTAGTTAGAACTCATAGAACAGGAACTCGTTAATGTTCTCAATTAGATGGAACTCAAATTACAGGACCCAATTAATGTTCTCATTTAGATTGAACTCATAGAACAGGACCTCGTTAATGTTCTCATTTAGATTGAACTCATAGAACAGGACCTTGTTAATGCTCTCATTTAGATTGAGCTCACAGAACAGGACCTCGTTAATGTTCTCAATTAGATTGAACTCAAATTACAGGACCCAATTAATGTTCTCATTTAGATTGAACTCATATAACAGGACCTCGTTAATGTTCTCATTTAGATTGAAGTCATAGAACAGGATCTCGTTAATGTTCTCAGTCAGATTGAACTCAAATTACAGGACCTCATTAATGTCCTCATTTAGATTGAGCTCATAGAACAGGAACTGGTTAATGTTCTCATTTAGATTGAAATCACAGAACATGATCTCGTTAATGTTCTCATTTAGATTGAAGTCATAGAACAGGATCTCGTTAATGTTCTCATTTAGATTGAAATCATAGAACAGTATCTCGTTAATGTTCTCAGTTAGATTGAACTCAAATTACAGGACCTCATTAATGTCCTCATTTAGATTGAGCTCATAGAACAGGAACTGGTTAATGTTCTCATTTAGATTGAAATCACAGAACATGATCTCGTTAATGTTCTCATTTAGATTGAAGTCAAAGAACAGGATCTCGTTAATGTTCTCATTTAGATTGACATCATAGAACAGGACCTCGTTAATGTTCTCATTTATATTGAAATCACAGAACATGAACTCCTTGATGTTCTCATTTAGATTGAACTCATAGAACAGGATCTCGTTAATGTTCTCATTTAGATTGACATCATAGAACAGGACCTCGTTAATGTTCTCATTTAGATTGAAATCAGAGAACATGATCTCGTTAATGTTCTTATTTAGATTGAAGTCATAAAACAGGACCTCGTTAATGTTCTCATTTAGATTGAAGTCATAGAACAAGACCTCGTTAATGTTCTCAGTTACACTGAAATCACAGAACATGATCTCGTTAATGTTCTCATTTAGATTTAACTCATAGAACAGGAACTCGTTAATGTTCTCATTTAGATTGAACTCATAGAACAGGACCTCGTTAATGTTCTCATTTAGATTGAACTCATAGAACAGAACCTCGTTAATGTTCTCATTTAGAATGAAATCATAGAACAGAAACTCGTTAATGTTCTCATTTAGATTAAAGTCACAGTACCGGACCTCGTTAATGTTCTCATTTAGATTGAAGTCATAGAATAGGAACTCGTTAATGTTCTCATTTAGATTGAACTCATAGAACAGGAACTCGTTAATGTTCTCAATTAGATTGAACTCATAGAACAGGACCTCATTAATGTTCTCATTTAGATTGAACTCATAGAACAGAACCTCGTTAATGTTCTCATTTAGATTGAAATCACAGAACAGGACCTCGTTGCTGTTCTCATTTAGATTGAAGTCATAGAACAGGACCTCGTTAATGTTCTCATTTAGATTGAAGTCATAGAACAGGACCTCGTTAATGTTCTCATTTAGATTGAAGTCATAGAACAGAACCTCGTTAATGTTCTCATTTAGATTGAAATCACAGAACAGGATCTCGTTAAGGTTATCATTTAGATAGAACTCATAGAACAGGAACTCGTTAATGTTCACAATTAGATTGAACTCAAATTACAGGACCCAATTAATGTCCTCATTTAGATTGAACTCATAGAACAGGACCTCGTTAATGTTCTCATTTAGATTGAACTCATAGAACAGGACCTTGTTAATGCTCTCATTTAGATTGAGCTCACAGAACAGGACCTCGTTAATGTTCTCAATTAGATTGAACTCAAATTACAGGACCCAATTAATGTTCTCATTTAGATTGAAGTCATAGAACAGGATCTCGTTAATGTTCTCATTTAGATTGACATCATAGAACAGGACCTCGTTAATGTTCTCATTTATATTGAAATCACAGAACATGATCTCGTTGATGTTCTCATTTAGATTGAAGTCATAGAACAGGATCTCGTTGATGTTCTCATTTAGATTGAAGTCATAGAACAGGAACTCGTTAATGTTCTCATTTAGATTGAACTCATAGAACAGGACCTCGTTAATGTTCTCATTTAGACTGAACTCATAGAACAGAACCTCGTTAATGTTCTCATTTAGATTGAAATCACAGAACAGGATCTCGTTAAGGTTATCATTTAGATAGAACTCATAGAACAGGAACTCGTTAATGTTCACAATTAGATTGAACTCAAATTACAGGACCCAATTAATGTCCTCATTTAGATTGAACTCATAGAACAGGACCTCGTTAATGTTCTCATTTAGATTGAACTCATAGAACAGGACCTTGTTAATGCTCTCATTTAGATTGAGCTCACAGAACAGGACCTCGTTAATGTTCTCAATTAGATTGAACTCAAATTACAGGACCCAATTAATGTTCTCATTTAGATTGAACTCATATAACAGGACCTCGTTAATGTTCTCATTTAGATTGAAGTCATAGAACAGGATCTCGTTAATGTTCTCGGTCAGATTGAACTCAAATTACAGGACCTCATTAATGTCCTCATTTAGATTGAGCTCATAGAACAGGAACTGGTTAATGTTCTCATTTAGATTGAAATCACAGAACATGATCTCGTTAATGTTCTCATTTAGATTGAACTCATATAACAGGACCTCGTTAATGTTCTCATTTAGATTGAAGTCATAGAACAGGATCTCGTTAATGTTCTCAGTCAGATTGAACTCAAATTACAGGACCTCATTAATGTCCTCATTTAGATTGAGCTCATAGAACAGGAACTGGTTAATGTTCTCATTTAGATTGAAATCACAGAACATGATCTCGTTAATGTTCTCATTTAGATTGAAGTCATAGAACAGGATCTCGTTAATGTTCTCATTTAGATTGACATCATAGAACAGGACCTCGTTAATGTTCTCATTTATATTGAAATCACAGAACATGATCTCGTTGATGTTCTCATTTAGATAGAAGTCATAGAACAGGATCTCGTTGATGTTCTCATTTAGATTGAAGTCATAGAACAGGACCTCGTTAATGTTCTCATTTAGGTTGAAGTCATAGAACAGGACTTCCTTAATGTTCTCATTTAGATTGAACTCATAGAACAGGAACTCGTTAATGTTCTCATTTAGATTGAACTCATAGAACAGGACCTCGTTAATGTTCTCATTTAGATTGAACTCATAGAACAGGACCTCGTTAATGTTCTCATTTAGATTGAACTCATAGAACAGGACCTCGTTAAAGTTCTCATTTAGATTGAAATCACAGAACAGGACCTCGTTACTGTTCTCATTTAGATTAAAGTCATAGAACAAGACCTCGTTAATGTTCTCATTTAGATTGAAGTCATAGAACAGGACCTCGTTAATGTTCTCATTTAGATTGAAGTCACAGAACTGAACCTCGTTAATGTTCTCATTTAGATTGAAATCACAGAACAGGATCTCGTTAATGTTCTCAGTTAGATTGAACTCAAAATACAGGACCTCATTAATGTTCTCATTTAGATTGAGCTCATAGAACAGGACCTCATTAATGTCCTCATTTAGATTGAACTCAAATTACAGGACCCAATTAATGTTCTCATTTAGATTGAACTCATAGAACAGGACCTCGTTAATGTTCTCATTTAGATTGAAGTCATAGAACAGGACCTTGTTAATGCTCTCATTTAGATTGAGCTCACAGAACAGGACCTCGTTAATGTTCTATAATAGACTGAACTCAAATTACAGGACCCAATTAATGTTCTCATTTAGATTGAACTCATATAACAGGACCTCGTTAATGTTCTCATTTAGATTGAAGTCATAGAACAGGATCTCGTTAATGTTCTCATTTAGATTGAAATCACAGAACAGGATCTCGTTAATGTTGTCATTTAGATTGAAATCATAGAACAGGATCTCGTTAATGTTCTCAGTTAGATTGAACTCAAATTACAGGACCTCATTAATGTCCTCATTTAGATTGAGCTCATAGAACAGGAACTGGTTAATGTTCTCATTTAGATTGAAATCACAGAACATGATCTCGTTAATGTTCTCATTTAGATTGAAGTCATAAAACAAGACCTCGTTAATGTTCTCATTTAGATGGAAGTCATAGAACAAGACCTCGTTAATGTTGTCAGTTACACTGAAATCACAGAACATGATCTCGTTAATGTTCTCATTTAGATTGAACTCATAGAACAGGAAATCGTTAATGTTGTCATTTAGATTGAACTCAAATTACAGGACCTCATTAATGTTCTCATTTAGATTGAACTCAAATTACAGGACCTCATTAATGTTCTCATTTAGATTGAACTCAAATTACAGAACCTCGTTAATGTTCTCATTTAGATTGAACTCATAGAACAGGAACTCGTTAATGTTCTCATTTAGATTGAACCCAAATTACAGGACCTCATTAATGTTCTCATTTAGATTGAACTCATAGAACAGAACCTCGTTAATGTTCTCATTTAGAATGGAATCATAGCACAGGAACTCGTTAATGTTCTCAATTAGATTGAACTCAAATTACAGGACCTCATTAATGTTCCCATTTAGATTGAACTCATAGAACAGGATCTCGTTAATGTTCTCATTTAGATTGACATCATAGAACAGGACCTCGTTAATATTCTCATTTATATTGAAATCACAGAACATGATCTCGTTGATGTTCTCATTTAGATTGAAGTCATAGAACAGGACCTCGTTAATGCTCTCATTTAGATTGAAGTCATAGAACAGGACCTCGTTAATGTTCTCATTTAGATTGAAATCACAGAACATGATTTCTTTAATGTTCTCATTTAGATTGAACTCATAGAACAGGATCTCGTTAATGTTCTCAATTAGATTGAACTCAAATTACAGGACCTCATTAATGTTCTCGTTTAGATTGAGCTCATAGAACAGGAACTCGTTAATGTTCTCATTTAGATTGAACTCAAATTACAGGACCTCATTAATGTTCTCATTTAGATTGAACTCATAGAACAGAACCTCGTTAATGTTCCCATTTAGAATGAAATCATAGAACAGGAACTCGTTAATGTTCTCAATTAGATTGAACTCAAATTACAGGACCTCATTAATGTTCCCATTTAGATTGAACTCATAGAACAGGATCTCGTTAATGTTCTCATTTAGATTGACATCATAGAACAGGACCTCGTTAATATTCTCATTTATATTGAAATCACAGAACATGATCTCGTTGATGTTCTCATTTAGATTGAAGTCATAGAACAGGACCTCGTTAATGCTCTCATTTAGATTGAAGTCATAGAACAGGACCTCGTTAATGTTCTCATTTAGATTGAAATCACAGAACATGATTTCGTTAATGTTCTCATTTAGATTGAACTCATAGAACAGGATCTCGTTAATGTTCTCAATTAGATTGAACTCAAATTACAGGACCTCATTAATGTTCTCGTTTAGATTGAGCTCATAGAACAGGAACTGGTTAATGCTCTCATTTAGATTTAAATCACAGAACATGATCTCGTTAATGTTCTCATTTAGACTGAAGTCATAGAAGAGGACCTCGTTAATGTTCTCATTTAGATTGAAGTCATAGAACAAGACCTAGTTAATGTTCTCAGTTAGACTGAATTCACAGAACATGATCTCGTTAATGTTCTCATTTAGATTGAACTCATAGAACAGGAACTCTTTAATGTTCTCAATTAGATTGAACTGAAATTACAGGACCTCATTAATGTTCTCATTTAGATTGAACTCATAAAAAAAAGAACCTCGTTAATGTTCTCATTTAGATTGAACTCATAGAACAGGACCTCGTTAATGTTCTCATTTAGATTGAACTCAAATTACAGGACCTCATTAATGTCCTCATTTAGATTGAGCTCATAGAACAGGAACTGGTTAATGTTCTCATTTAGATTGAAATCACAGAACATGATCTCGTTAATGTTCTCATTTAGATTGAAGTCATAAAACAGGACCTCGTTAATGTTCTCATTTAGATTGAAGTCATAGAACAAGACCTCGTTAATTTTCTCAGTTACACTGAAATCACAGAACATGATCTCGTTAATGTTCTCATTTAGATTGAACTCATAGAACAGGAATTCGTTAATGTTCTCATTTAGATTGAACTCAAATTACAGGACCTCATTAATGTTCTCATTTAGATTGAACTCATAGAACAGAACCTCGTTAATGTTCTCAATTAGATTGAACTCAAAATACAGGACCTCATTAATGTTCTCATTTAGAATGAAATCATAGAACAGGAACTCGTTAATGTTCTCATTTAGATTGACATCATAGAACAGGACCTCGTTAATATTCTCATTTATATTGAAATCACAGAACATGATCTCGTTGATGTTCTCATTTAGATTGAAGTCATAGAACAGGACGTCGTTAATGTTCTCATTTAGATTGAAGTCATAGAACAGGACCTCGTTAATGTTCTCATTTAGATTGAAATCACAGAACATGATTTCATTAATGTTCTCATTTAGATTGAAGTTATAGAACAGGACCTCGTTAATGTTCTCATTTAGATTGAACTCATAGAACAGGGCCTCATTAATGTTCTCATTTAGATTGAACTCATAGAACAGAACCTCGTTAATGTTCTCATTTAGATTGAACTCATAGAACAGGAACTCGTTAATGTTCTCATTTACATTGAAATCATAGAACAGGAACTGGTTAATGTTCTCATTTACGTTGAAATCATAGAACAGGAACTGGTTAATGTTCTCATTTACATTGAAATCACAGAACATGATCTCATTAATGTCCTCATTTATATTGAGCTCATAGAACAGGAACTGGTTAATGTTCTCAGTTAGATTGAAATCACAGAACATGATCTCGTTAATGTTCTCTTTAGATTGAACTCATAGAACAGGAACTCGTTAATGTTCTCAATTAGATTGAACTCAAATTACAGGACCTAATTAATGTTCTCATTTAGATTGAACTCATAGAACAGGAACTCGTTAATGTTCTCAATTAGATTGAACTAAAATTACAGGACCTCAATAAAGTTCTCATTTAGATTGAACTCATAGAACAGGACCTCGTTAATGTTATCATTTAGATTGAAGTCATAGCACAGGACCTTGTTAATGTTCTCATTTAGATTGAAGTCATAGAACAGGATCTCGTTAATGTTCTCATTTAGATTGAAATCACAGAGCAGGATCTCGTTAATGTCCTCATTTAGATTGAAATCACAGAACAGGATCTCGTTAATGTTCTCAATTATATTGAACACAAATTACAGGACCTCATTAATGTCCTCATTTAGATTGAGCTCATAGAACAGGACCTCGTCAATGTTCTCATTTAGCTTGATGTCATAGAACAGGACCTAATTAATGTTCTCATTTAGATTGAAATCATAGAACAGGACTTCATTAATGTTCTCATTTAGATTTAACTCATAGAACAGGAACTGGTTAATGTTCTCATTTAGATTGAAATCAAAGAACATGATCTCCTTAATGTTCTCATTTAGATTGAACTCATAGAACAGGAACTGGTTAATGTTCTCATTTAGATTGAAATCAAAGAACATGATCTCCTTAATGTTCTCATTTAGATTTAACTCATAGAACAGAACCTCGTTAATGTTCTTATTTAGATTGAAGACATAGAACAGGACCTTGTTAATGTTCTCATTTAGATTGAGCTCATAGAACAGGAACTCGTTAATGTTCTCATTTAGATTGAAGTCATAGAAAAGGATCTCGTTAATGTTCTCATTTAGATTGAAATCACAGAACAGGATCTCGTTAATGTTCTCAGTTAGATTGAACTCAAATTACAGGACCTCATTAATGTCCTCCTTTAGATTGAGCTCATAGAACAGGAACTGGTTAATGCTCTCATTTAGATTGAAATCACAGAACATGATCTCGTTAATATTCTCATTTAGACTGAAGTCGGAGAACAAGACCTCGTTAATGTTCTCATTTAGATTGAAGTCGTAGAACAAGACCTCGTTAATGTTCTCAGTTAGACTGAATTCACAGAACATGATCTCGTTAATGTTCTCATTTAGATTGAACTCATAGAACAGGAACTCTTTAATGTTCTCAATTAGATTGAACTGAAATTACAGGACCTCATTAATGTTCTCATTTAGATTGAACTCATAAAAAAGAACCTCGTTAATGTTCTCATTTAGATTGAACTCATAGAACAGGACCTCGTTAATGTTCTCATTTAGATTGAACTCATAGAACAGGACCTCGTTAATGTTCTCATTTAGATTGAAGTCATAGAAGAGGACCTCGTTAATGTTCTCATTTAGATTGAAATCACAGAACAGGATCTCGTTAATGTTCTCATTTAGATTGAAATTACAGAACAGGATCTCGTTAATGTTGTCAATTAGATTGAACTCAAATTACAGGACCTCATTAATGTCCTCATTTAGCTTGAGGTCATAGAACAGGACCTCATTTATGTCCTCATTTAGATTGAGCTCATAGAACAGGACCTCGTTAATGTTCTCATTTATATTGAGCTCATAGAAGAGGACCTCGTTAATGTTCTCATTTAGATTGAAATCATAGAAAATGATCTCGTTAATGTTCTCATTTAGATTGAACTCATAGAACAGGACCTCATTAATGTTCTCATTTAGATTGAAATCACAGAACATGATCTCGTTAATGTTCTCATTTAGATTGAAATCATAGAACAGGAACTGGTTAATGTTCTCATTTAGATTGAAATCACAGAACATGATCTCGTTAATGTTCTCATTTAGATTGAAGTCATAGAACAGGACCTCATTAATGTCCTCATTTAGATCGAGCTCATAGAACAGGACCTCGTTAATGTTCTCAGTTAGATTGAAATCACAGAACATGATCTCGTTAATGTTCTCATTTAGATTGAACTCACAGAACAGGAACTCGTTAATGTTCTCAATTAGATTGAACTGAAATTACAGGACCTCATTAATGTTCTCATTTAGATTGAACTCATAGAACAGAACCTCGTTAATGTTCTCATTTAGATTGAAATCATAGAACAGGAACTCATTAATGTTCTCAATTAGATTGAACTCAAATTACGGGGACCTCATTAATGTTCTCATTTAGATTGAACTCATAGAACAGGACCTCGTTAATGTTCTCATTTAGATTGAAGTCATAGAACAGGACCATGTTAATGCTCTCATTTAGATTGAGCTCATAGAACAAGAACTCGTTAATGTTCTCATTTAGATTGAACTCATAGAACAGGAACTCGTTAATGTTCTCATTTAGATAGAACTCATAGAACAGGATCTCGTTAATGTTCTCATTTAGATTCAACTCATAGAACAGGACCTCGTTAATGTTCTCATTTAGATTGAACTCACAGAACAGGAACTCGTTAATGTTCTCAATTAGATTGAACTGAAATTACAGGACCTCATTAATGTTCTCATTTAGATTGAACTCATAGAACAGGATCTCGTTAATGTTCTCATTTAGATTGAAGTCATATAACCTCGTTAATGTTCTCATTTAGATTGAACTCATAGAACAGGAACTCGTTAATGTTCTCATTTAGATTGAAGTCATATAACCTCGTTAATGTTCTCATTTAAATTGAACTCATAGAACAGGATCTCGTTGATGCTCTTCCGAACATCTGTTATTTAGATCTCACCCATTCTCTAAGGGCAATACTGCCCCCTATTTATTATTTTATCGAGACGCTAACTCAAAAGGACCCCAAGGCAAAGGGAATCTGCCCTTTCCTTTGTGTGAAATTTCACACAACAGAACATAACTCTCTCCCTGAAGGCAAACTCCATCCCATCTTGTTTACCTTCTAAGCTTAGCATATCTATGACGTCATCGCACACAACAAAAGTTCAACAACAATCAGTGCGTGTTTTAAAACTAAACCCACTTTTTAGAATTTGAAATAGGACTGCAATTTACACACAATTAATCATGCGTCAGTTTATTTCATATAATCCCCTAAAAGGTTTTTAAAAATTAGATTGTGGCGGACACTAGGGGCTATGCCTCTCACCCAGCAGGGCTTCGAGGTGGGGGTGTGGTTTACGTTCCCGGGCTTGCTGGTGCAGGGTTGTTCCTGTTGTAATTTGGTTTTTGGAGCTGAGGAATAAACAGCAAACTCGCCTTCGTCTCCTGTGTTTTTTCCTCATCCTGCCACATTGGTGACCCCGAATTGAACATGTTTGGAGCAGAAGAAGAGTGTGAATCCACTTCGGCCACGCCGCCCCAACTCTCACAGCCGGCCGTTCTCGCCGCGGCTGTGAAACTCCCAGAGTTCTGGCAGAGCGACCCGGCCTCGTGGTTCCAGCATGTCGAGGCGCTGTTCCACCTGCGTGGAATCTCCGCGGACGACTCCAGATGCTATTTGGTCGTCGCTGCGCTGGACCAGCAGTCCACACGCCGGGCCATGCAGCTGTTGCGCGACCCTCCGCAACACGGTAAACACGTCACCCTCAAACATCTTCTGCTCCGGAGGTACAGCCTATCCGCCGCAGAGAGGGCAGATAGAATCCTTTCCCTATCCGGTTTGGGCGACGGGACGGCTGTGGATCTCATGGACAATATGCTGTCGCTGCTAGGCTCGGACGAAGGTGGATTCCTTTTCCCGCACGTTTTCCTGCGCCAGCTTCCGTCTCCTGTGCGCGCAGCTTTGGCTAACTCCCCGTGTCTGGCCGCTGGTGACTGCCGAGGTTTGGCTGAGGAGGCCGATCGGGTCCTGCTGGCTACCAGACGGTTCTCTGTGCAGAGTGTGGCATCGGAGCCTCTGCAGCCGGCGTTGGAGGATGCGGACCCGGCAGTGGTGGCTGGAGTAACTGCCCGGAGACGGCGCGGGAGAAGTCTCTGTTTCTTCCACCAGCGGTTCGGCGGCAAGGCGAGGCGCTGCGTCCCTCCGTGCACGTTTGAGGCGGCGGGAAACTCCCGGGCAGCGCTCAGTAGCAGCTGTGGGCGCTGGTGGACGTAGTGAGCTGCTCTTCATTAAGGACACGATGTCAGGAAGACGGTTTCTGGTGGACTCAGGCTCGCAAAAGAGCCTACTCCCTCCTGCTAAGACAGACAGGTCGGCCGAAGGCGGCGGCCCACAGTTGAGTGCAGCTAACGGTTCGTCCATTGCGACGTTTGGCACAAGGTTGGTGACTGTTTGCTTCCACGGGCGCCATTTTGAGTGGGACTTTGTAGTCGCCGCCATTACTGTTCCTATTATCGGCGCGGATGTTCTGTGTGCTAATGGTCTGCTGGTTGATGTTGCAAACCGCCGTTTAATTGATGCTGTGTCTTTCGCCACTGTTCCGTGCGAGACAGGGGGAGCCGGGCCGTTAACACACGCTAACTTTTTAGCATTAGGGGATGTTTTTCAGCGTTTGCTGGAGGATTTTCCATCGGTGACTACGCCTGCCTTTTCCACCGCGGTTACTAAACACGGACGGGGTAGAACATTTCATTCCCACTCTGGGACCGCCAGTTTTTGCGCGCGCGCGGCGCCTCAACGCGGTAAAATTGGCTACAGCTAAGGAGGAGTTCGCCATCATGGAGCGTCTGGGTATAGTGAGGCGTTCCAACAGCCCGTGGGCCTCGCCGCTTCACATGGTGCCCAAGGCGGATGGGTCGTGGCGGCCTTGCGGCGACTTTCGCCGCCTGAACAACGTCACCGCCAATGACCGTTATTCCATCCCACACATACAGGACTTTTCCATACGCCTGGCAGGTACCACTATCTTCTCTAAGGTGGACCTGGTGCGCGGCTATCATCAGGTTCCCGTACGCGCAGAGGACGTGCCCAAGACCGCAGTGATCACCCCATTTGGGCTTTTTGAGTTCATGCGCATGCCTTTTGGCTTGAAGGGGGCAGCGCAAACCTTTCAGAGGCTGATGGACTCGGTGTTGCGTGACCTTGCTTTCGTGTTCGTTTATCTCGACGACATATTAGTGGCCAGTCCGTCAGCTGAAGAGCACCTGGCGCACCTGAAACAGGTTTTCCGTCGTCTGGACGAACACGGCCTGATAGTCAACCCGGCCAAGTGTCAGTTTGGACTGCCGATGATTGACTTCTTGGGTCACCGCATTTCGCCGCAAGGCGCGGTCCCGTTGCCTTCTAAGGTGCAAGCGGTGGCGGAATTTCCCCGCCCAGTCTCTGTTAAGGCATTGCAGGAATTCTTGGGCATGGTGAATTTCTATAACCGTTTCCTCCCTCGCGCTGCCCACCTCCTTCAGCCACTTTACGAAGCCTTGCGGCTTAAGAAGGCTAACGACCCTGTCGACTGGACTCCCAAACAGGTCCAGGTCTTTGACGGAGCTAAGTGCGCCCTGGCTAACGCTGCCCTCCTCGCCCATCCCACACCCACGGCGTCCATAGCTTTAACAACCGACGCGTCTGACATAGCCGTGGGGGCTGTGGTTGAACAGCGCGTGGCGAATGCGTGGCAGCCACTCGCATTTTTTAGCCACAAACTGCGAGATAGCGAGCGCAAGTACAGTGTTTTTGACCGGGAGTGGCTGGCACTGCACCTTGCAACCCGTCATTTCCGCTTCCTGCTGGAGGGTCACTCATTCACGGCTTTTGTGGATCATAAACCGCTGACTTTCGCCATGTCCAAGGTGACTGAGCCGTGGTCTGCTCGTCAGCAGCGCCACCTAGCGGCAATCTCCGAGTTCACAACGGACATTCAGCATGTGGCCGGGAAGTCCAACCCTGTTGCTGATTGTCTGTCGCGTGTGCTTGTGTGTCCTGTGCACCTCGGTGTGGATTTCTCCGCTATGGCTGCCGACCAGCCCAGCGACTCAGACGTCCTTGCTCTTAGGTCAACGCGTACCGGCCTCAAGCTAGAGGATGATGTGATGCAGGAAGGCAGTCCTGCCCTCCTCTGCGATGTCTCCACCGGCCGTCCCCGCCCCGTTGTTCCAGTGGCCTGGCGCCGTCGAGATTTCGAATCGATTCACTCCCTCTCGCACCCTGGAGTTCGGGCGTCGGTGAAGTTGGTCGGTTCCAAGTTCGTCTGGCCTGGCCTCCGCAAGGACGTCAAGGGTTGGGCAGCTGCATGTGTAGCGTGCCAGCGCACTAAGGTCCACCAGCACACTAAATCGCCCCTCGAACCGTTTCCGATCCCGGCCAGACGTTTCGACCACGTGCATGTGGACCTGGTGGGCCCTCTACCTTCTTCACAGGGTTTTAACGCACCTGCTCACAGTGGTAGATCGGACCACCAGGTGGCCAGAGGCTGTCCCTCTATCCTCCACAACATCCTCGGACGTTGCACGCGCGTTTCTTTCCTCCTGGGTCGCCCGTTTCGGCATTCCGTCAGATATCATCTCAGACAGCGGCCCCCAGTTCGTGTCAGAGCTCTGGTCAGCACTTGCGCGATCCTTGGGTGTGCAGGTACACCGCACTACCGCGTATCACCCTCAGGCTAACAGCTTGTGTGAACGTTTTCACCGGTGGCTCAAGGCAGCGCTGCGCGCTGCGCTCTCGGATGGTAACTGGGTGGATCGTTTACCTTGGGTTATGCTCGGGTTGCGTTCGGCTCCTAAGGAGGACCTCGACGCGTCACCCGCTGAGCTGGTGCTGGTCAGCCGCTCCGCGTCCCTGGGGAATTTTTGCCTGGGAGTTCCGCTCCTCGACCCCGTCCGGCCGTTTATCCTTTTTTGTCCGACAGCACTCGGGTTCCAGGCCCCGTTCACCACTGTTTTCCGCGGTCGTTCGTGCCTGCGGAGCTCATGTCGGCTCGTTTTGTTTTTGTACGGCATGATGCTCACCGCTCACCCCTCCAACCCCCATACGATGGCCCATTTCGGGTTCTTGAGACGGGTCCTAAGGGTTTTGTGCTGGATATGGGTGGGCGTAGGGAGCGTGTCACGCTTGATAGGCTTAAACGGGCGCACAGGGTGGCAGGCGAAGTTGTGTTTCCGGCCCAGGTTCCCCGTCGGGGTCGTCCTCCTTCCAGGACCCCGGCGGTGTCTTCACGGGTTCAGCGTTCTGCTTCTCAGCCGGCTTTGGACTGTGTTTCACCTACTGTTTCGGCTGAGGGACGGCGCAACCGTTATGGCAGGCTGCTTAAGCCTCCAGTGAGACACTGACTTTCTTTCCAGGAGTCCCTTCTGGGTGTTGGGGGGGGGGGGCTGTGTGGCGGACACTAGGGGCTAGGCCTCTCACCCAGCAAGGCTGTGAGCTGGGGGCGTGGTTTACGTTGGGGGCGTGGTTTACGTTCCCGGGCTCTCCGGTGCAAGGTTGTTCCTGTTTCAGTTTGATTTTTGGAGCTGAGGAGTAAAGTTCAAACCCGCCTTCGTCTCCTGTGTTTTTCCTCATCCTGCCACAAGATCACTAAATGAATGAATGAATGAATGAGCCTTTGAAGTCACTATTATTATTATTTATTTATTATTTATATTATTATTTATTATTTAATCTTTATTATTATTCTTTATTATTGTTATCATGGGCGGCGTGGTGGCACAGTGGTTAGCGCGGTCGCCTCACAGCAAGAAGGTCCTGGGTTCGAGCCCCGGGGTAGTTCAACCTTGGGGGTCATCCTGGGTCATCTTCTGTGTAGAGTTTGCATGTGTCTGCGTGGGTTTCCTCCCACAATCCAAAGACATGTTGGCCAGGTGAATCGGCCGTACTAAACTGTCCCAAGGGGTGTGTGTGTGTGTGTGTGTGTGTGTGTGTGTTGGCCTGGTGGCCTGTCCACGGTGTCTCCCCGCCTGCCGCCCAATGGCTGCTGGGATAGGCTCCAGCGGCCCCGAGAGCAGCATAAGCGGTTTGGATAATGGATGGATGGATGGATGGATCACTTAATGCCGTCCCATTTCCTGAAAGGATGACTGTAGGCATCTCGGGAAAAAACCCCTCTATTATTTGGGCTCGGTTTTTCCTCAGTCTCCTATGGCTGTCCCGCACGTGGACTGGTCACCTCGTCCAGAAAAGGTCAGCAGGTTAGGATCTCAGGGGAACCTCCAAGTGTATCATGGGAATTTACCCTAAAAACACTCTGGACTCAGAAATAATTACCCGAAACAAAGATAGTTGATGGTAAAATACACTCAGTATTGTACGATACAGGACAAAACAAGACAAGATAAATGGTATAACACAATAGGAGAACACCGCCCGGCGTTCCCCCCCCTGTACCATGTGGAGAAACAGAGGTCAGGCCCCAATGGGCCCTGTCCCTGTATTCTCACTGACCAAATGAGTCACCTCCCTTATATAGCCTTTTGCTTGGACAAAGAAACACTTTCCCATTGGACAACTTAAACCACACATTGTACCATAGGCTGGTGTAAACATCTGGTCGTCACCAGTTACATAGCATTACAAGACACCACAAACACATTCATACATGGAATGAGAGAGGGGCCTCACTCTCAAACGTTCTTTACCCATTCCCTCTCTGGAGAGAGTTCAGGGCCTCGTGCAAGATAACACAGAACCCCTTTGTTCAGGAGCTTTGACCAACATGAGAGAAGTTACACAATAATACACAATGAATAAATAAATTACACCTCTTAATGCTTCATATTCATTTTGTTTTCACACTAGACACACCCAACCGCCCCAAAATGCACCGCAGCTCTTCAGACTGTGCAATAGTGGCTCCCCACTTCTCCGAAAACATCGGAGGAAATTTCCAAACAGGCTTTATTCGGATAAACTTACCCACATATTGGGAATGTCAATGACAACTTTCTCACCTGAAAAAATATTAAGGCTTAATAAAGTGACATATTAACAGTCTACTACTACTGCTACTACTTGCGGCTGCGCCCGTTAGGGGGCGCCACAGCGGATCATCCATTTCCATCTCTTCCTGTCCTCTGCATCGTCCTCTGTCACACCAGCCACCTGCATGTCCTCCCTCACCACATCCATAAACCTCCTCTTTGGCCTTCCTCCTCTCCTCTTCCCTGGCAGCTCCGTATTCAGCATCCTTCTCCCAATATACCCAGCATCTCTCCTCCACACATGTCCAAACCATCTCAATCTTGTCTCTCTTGCTTTGTCTCCAAACCGTCCAACCTGAGCTGTCCCTCTAATATACTCATTCCTAATCCTGTCCTTCTTCATCACTCCCAGTGAACATCTTATTATCTTCACCTCCGCCACCTCCAGCTCCTCCTCCTGTCTTTTCATCAGTGTCACTGTCTCCAAACCATACAACATAGCTGGTCTCACTACCATCTTGTAAACCTTCCCTTTAACTCTTGCTGGTACCCTTCTGTCGCAAATCACTCCTGACACTCTTCTCCACCCACTCCACCCTGCCTGCACTCTCTTCTTCACCTCTCTACTGCACTCCCCGTTACTTTGGACAGTTGACCCCAAGCATTTAAACTCATATGCCTTCACCACCTCTACTCCTTGCATCCTGACCAGTCCACTGTCCTCCCTCTTATTCATGCATAGGTATTCCGTCTTGCTCCTACTGACTTTCATTCCTCTTCTCTCCAGTGCATACCTCCACCTCCCCAGGCTCTCCTCCACCTGCACCCTACTCTTGTTACAGATCGCAATGTCATCCGCGAACATCATCGTCCATGGAGACTCCTGCCTGATCTCGTCTGTCAACCTGTCCATCACCACTGCAAACAAGAAAGGGCTCAGAGCCGATCCTTGATGTAATCCCACCTCCACCTTGAACCCATCTGTCACTCCAACCACACACCTCACCACTGTCACACCTCCCTAATACATATCCTGCACCACTCCTACATAGTACTTCTCTGCAACTCCCGACTTCCTCATACAATACCACACCTCCTCTCTCGGCACCCTGTTGTATGCTTTCTCTAAATCTACAAAGACACAATATACCTCCTTCTGGCCTTCTCTATACTCCTCCATCAACATTCTCAAAGCAAACATCGCATCTGTGATGCTCTTTCCTGGCATGAAACCATACTGCTGCTCGCTGCTCATCACCTCTCCTCTTAACCTAGCTTCTATTACTCTTTCCCATATCTTCATGCTGTGGCTGATCAACTTTATACCTCTGTAGTTGTTACAGTTCTGCACATCGCCCTTGTTCTTGAAAATCGGTACCAATATGCTTCTTCTCCACTCCTCAGGCATCCTCTCACTTTCCAAGACTGTGTTAAACAATCTAGTTAAAAACTCCACTGCCATCTCTCCTAAACATCTCCATGCCTCCACAGGTATGTCATCAGGACCAACTGCCTTTCCACTCTTCATCCTCTTCATAGCGGCCCTCATTTGCTCCTTGCTAATCCGCTGAACTTCCTGATTCACTATCCCCACATCATCCAACCTTCTCTCTCTCTCTCGTGTTCTTAATTCATCAGCCCCTCAAAGTACTCCTTCCACCTTCTTAGCACACTCTCCTCGCTTGTCAGCACATTTCTATCTCTATCCTTGATCGCCCTAACTTGCTGCACATCCTTCCCATCTCGGTCCCTCTGTCTAGCCTATCGGTACAAGTCCTTTTCTCCTTCCTTCGTGTCTAACCTGTCATACAACTCACCATACACCTTTTCCTTTGCCACCTCTCTCTTTACTTTACGCTGCGTCTTCTTTTACTCCTGTCTACTTTCTCCATCTCTGACTATCCCACTTCTTCTTTGCCAACCTCTTCCTCTGTATAATTTACTGTACTTCCTCATTCCACCAAGTCTCCTTGTCTACCTTCCTCTGTCCTGATGACATACCAAGTACCTTCCTAGCTGTCTCCCTCACTATTTCTGCAGTGCTTGCCCAGCCATCCGGCAACTCTTCACTGCCACCCAGTGCCTGTCTTACCTCCTGCCTGAACTCCACACAACAGTCTTCCTTCTTCAACTTCCACCATTTGATCTTCGGCTCTGCCTTCACTCGCTTCCTCTTCTTGGTCTCCAAAGTCATCCTACAGACCACCATCCGATGCTGCCTAGCTACATTCTCCCCTGTCACCACCTTGCAGTCTCCAATCCCTTTCAGATCAAACCTTCTACATAAGATATAGTCCACCTGTGTGCCTTTCCTCCACTCTTGTACGTCACCCTGTGTTCCTCCCTCTTCTTGAAATATATATTCACCACAGCCACTTCCATCCTTTTCACAAAATCCACCACCATCTGTCCTTCCACATTTCTCTCCTTGACTCCATACCTTCCTATCACCTCCTCACCACCTCTGTTTCCTTCACCAACCTGTCCATTGAAGTCCGCTCCAATCACCACTCTCTCCTCCTTGGGTACCCTCTCTACCATGTCATCCAACTCACTCCAGAATTCTTCTTTCGCTTCCATCTCACACCCAACTTGGTCACCAATCACTTCATTACTGCTGACTCTGGTCTCAACATTTTGCTACTCCTTAAAGAGACTGACATGCCCTTTTTGAATCATAACTGAAAATATGTGTGGTTTAGGATTAAGGCGGGGTTAGCGTTAAAGTTAGCTAATCAGAGGGAGAGTAGGGGCGGGTCTTCCTAGAATCCTAGCGTCTGGATGCTATGCGGGGCGTGTCTTGCCTAGAAGTGTCGCCGGATTCATAATAACGCGTCGCTCATTGAAGAAGCCGGATAGGCAACACGTTTTTTTTGTAATTAACAAGAATACAAATGATACAGGAACATTGCACATCTATATCATCAGACCTACTACCACTACGACTACTGGCGCCGGTGCTCGGGCATCCAGGGACCACGCATTTCGCATGCGACCACGGCATGGTGGTAGGCCTACGGCACAGCAGTGCAATACAACTTGACGAACAATATGTTCGATGATACAAGTAACTGTTAGATAGATAGATGATAGATATTTAGATAAATGGATAGACAGACAGATCGATCTATCGATCGATCGATCGATCGATAGATAGATAACAATACGTCGTAGCAAGATCAATAATAAAGTCTCAGCTCAAACTCGAGCCAAGTGGCTAGCAGGAGGGGTGAAAGAATGGCTTCTCCGTGGTTTTATAGCATCTCGCTACGGACACATCCTAGGCAAATTGACTGGTGTCTCCGTATCCACCGGCACAATTTGACATTGGACACCATCTACAGTCAATCACAGATCTCTCTCGAGTGGCCGCAGACGCGCTGCTTTGGCCACAGCATTTCTCCGTGGTCACATTCCAACCCGGAACATAGCTTATCAATAGGAACTTTCAGATTTTGACGTCAGTATCACTTTAAGCTCTCTGCTGCTTTTGACACTATCTGCCACAACATTCTCCTCAATCACATGATGAAGTACGGGGCCCTTTCTGGAGCTCCCCTCTCATATTTTATTTCCTATCTCGCCAACAGTAGGCAGTTTGTCCCCAAAGGAAGCTCCAAATCTCATCCTGCACATGTCAGCCAAAGTATACCCCAAGGTTCTATACTTGGCCCCCTTCTTCTCATCGTTTACCTGCCTCCCCTTGGTCAGATAATCCACCAGGAAAGCCTCCATTGCTATGCTGATGATATATAAATCTACCTCAACACTAAAACCCCCATTCACCTCTCTCTCTGGGTTGTCGTTGTCTGCCTTAATGACATCAAAGATTGGCTGACATATGCAACATGCTAAATGCAACATGCTAAAATTCAGTAGCAAGAGAACTGAGCTCAAGGTTGTGACACCTAAGGCACCTTGTTCTCTTGAGCGACAGGTGCTCCATCTTTCCTTCCTCGTAAATCCATCCTGTTTGTCATCTGCCCTCTCTTCCACATTTAGCCCACCAATAAATATGATTTCTTCTACCTCAAAAATATTGCAAGACTTTGGCCATCACTCGCTGAGTCTGTTGCAGAGACCCTCATCCGCACATCAGTCACCTGTCACATGGGCTACTACAGTAAGGCACAGGATAGGCTTCAGTATGTCCAGAACTCTGCTGCCAGGGTTCTAACTCACACATGATCTTGACAGCACATCACCACCACCCTATTGCATCTCCATCTAATTAGCATAACTTTAAAAATCCTCCTCCTCACCTACAAGTACCTCCATGATGTGGCCCCTAAGTATCACTCTGATCTCTTCCACGCCTACACCCCAAATGAAGGTTTTGCTCTTCAGACTCTGGACCCCCTATTATTCCCCACTCCAGGCTGCGTTCTTTGGGAGACAAAGCTTTCTGTCTTGCTGCCCTCTGCCTCTGGAATTCTCTCCCCACCTAAGTCTGCTGGAGTTTTTGAATCCTGGCTAAAGTTTCACCTGTTCATCCAGTTTTTCCTATTGTTCTCTTCTTTCTTTCTACAGTCTCCCTGTGTTTGGTTCTCTCTGTCTGCTCTTTTTTTTACACTTATTTTTAACAGTATTTAAAATACAAACAAACAACGTACAGAACAAGAGGTCTTGCTTGTTATCATACAACATTTCAGCAATGTTGCCTGATGAGAAAGAAGCGAGAGGATAAAAAAAAGCCCTAATCAAAACCAGTTTCCTCTAAGTAGCTGTCCCATTTTCCCAAGAAAAATGAAAGCGTGAAAAGCGGGCTACGGTCTGACACTCAAACTCTTGGCAAATTTCCAACATAATTAAGGAAAAAACTAATGAGCTGCAAGGAATGAATATGAGCCCAACACATTCTAAGACAGTCTAAAAACACGTGCTTCGGTAATTCTAGTCTGTATTTAGTCTATATCTTTTAATATACTGTCCCATTTTACTGAATCTGATGGTATAGCCCACTACATAAGGCTGATCAAATTCATTAAACTGGGTTTTATGCCATGTTAGAGTTTATAAATAACGATATGCTAGTCATACCGGACCGTATTTTGTAGCGGACCGTTGTGGTGAAGAGGAAGCTGAGCCAGAAGGCAAAGCTCTCAGTTTACCAGTCAATCTTCATTCCAACCCTCACCTATGGTCATGAGCTTTGGGTAGTGACCGAAAGGGTGAGATTGCGGATACAAGCGGCTGAAATGAGTTTCCTCCGTAGGGTGTCTGGACTCAGCCTTAGAGATAGGGTGAGGAGCTCGGACATCCGGAGGGAGCTCGGAGTAGAGCCGCTGCTCCTTCACATTGAAAGGAGCCAGTTGAGGTGGTTCGGGCATCTGATTAGGATGCCTCCTGGGCGCCTTCCTTTGGAGGTTTGCCGGGCACGTCCAACTGGGAGGAGACCCCGGGGACAGACCCAGAACTTGCTGGAGGGACTACATGTCCAATCTGGCCTGGGAACGCCTTGGGATCCCCCAGGAGGAGCTGGAGGGCGTTGCTGGGGAGAGGGACGTCTGGAGAGCTCTACTTAGCTTGCTGCCACCGCAACCCTACCCTGGAGAAGCGGCTGATGATGAGATGAGATGAGATGCCAGTCATTATTTTAAACACCCATATATTGGGGTTACTAAAAAGCAAAGCTGCACATTGGAACTGAATTATGATCACTGAAGTCGCTCAAAAAAGTTTTTATGCAATGGCCAACACAAGGGAGACTAAAATTATCGTAAAAACACACGAAAGTCCAATGTTTTCAGTCTCTTACACCCTTTTCTCATACTTTGAACAACTTGACTTCGTGGTTCACAGAGCGGGAGGGATAGGGGGCTGTGTCTCAGCAATGCCTTCTCATCCCAAGGTGTCACATATTGACGTTTTTGCAAAGGTGCCGATTTATGATGCACAAGCTACCTTCAGCATCTGTGCGAGACGTGGCAGGTGTTCGATACACTCCAATATTAAACTACCATCCTGATATGTGAATATCAGTGACACAAAGGTTAGGTTGTGGATAACTTTTGGGTTAAGATTAGGTAGGTGTTAAGTTTAGAGTAGTGGTTAACTCGCCGGATCTCATACAGATGCCTTGCATGCCTTGCATGGCATCATATATTAACACTTTTGCCAAAACATTAATATATATAATGCCAGGGGATGAGAACGGGCTCTTCCGTCTTGTAGATGGACTTACTTCAGATTCTCAGTTACCTAGCCACTTATTTAGCTGGATAAGGACATTGAGTCTCAAGACACTTTTACCCTTGAGGGGTTCAGGGTGGATTAGAAGCTGTCTGGCTGGGAGAGCTAGTGTTGGATCGGATGAGGGAGCTTGGTCTGCTGCGTCCTGTAGGCCCAAGGACCACGGCCCTGACCGGCGCTGCGCCCGAAGAGGAAACACCGAGGGCGGTCTGACAGGACGCAGAAGCAGGGCAGGCTAAGCTAACTGCTAGCCCATGCAGACCAGCAGTTCCGACAGTCATCCTGGCTGGTGTTCGTTCTCCTGGACAGTGATTTTTTTTTTTGGTAGTCTACACATATGTGTTAGTTTGGATACATGTGTTCTTGTAGCTCTTGTAATTTTTGGATATGTGTCTTTGTCTTTGTGTTGCACTGTTGTGGGCTGGGGAAACAATGGTTCATTTCATTTCATGTGCTTAAGTGCATGAAATGAAACAACAAATAAAGTGTTTGTGATTCTGATTCTGATTCAGCTCAAGTCCAACGGAGCAGCAGGAAAACTGCAGAGGTCAGAGGTCATGCAGGGGCAGAGGTCATGGGGTTGTTGAAGAGAACAGAAGTGTCAAGGGCAAATGCACAAAAGGATGGCGTGGCTTTTTCAGCTGCTAAACCTGCACAAATAAGGCAATGAGAAACTGTAACTCTCAAAGCACCCGCGAAGGGTGAAATGGACCCCTAACTGGTCGGGGCGCCTGTTCAGGGGAGAGGGGGAACTAGGGGGAATAGCATGATCCTCCCACGTCCTATGTCTCCTTGGTAAAACGTGTTACTGTCAAGTGAAAAGAAGCGGCTGGCGAATCCACGTGTATCGGGAGAAGCATGTCTGCAGCCCTCCCAGCATAGTCGGGGTGGTGGGTGGTGGAGCACCGACCGGGATGGCTCGGAGGAGTGGGGTAATTGGCCGAGTACAATTGGAAGAAAAAGGGGGAAAATCCCCCCCTCCAAAAAACCCCCCAAATAAATAAATAAACGTTTCATTGACAATAATACAATTGAAACCTTTAAGGAAACTGTAGGTGAGTTATCATCCTTCATGGCATCACCTACTGAGGATCTTGTGAACAACTCCAACTCAAAAATATGAAATATCTTTGACAACATTGCTCCTGTGAAAACTAAAAACATAGAAAAACAAAAAGCCTCCTGGAGAAATGGAGCGGTTGTTAGGCAGCTTAAGAGAGTCTGTCCCCAAACAGAATGACGGTGGAGAAAGGCTAAACTTCAGGTTCATCATGAAATCTACAAGGACAGACTGAAAATAATCACAATAAAGAAATTAAACAGGCCAGACAGTCTTTCTTCTCTAAAATCATTAATGACAATATTAACAAGTCTCTACTGTTGATCGACTAATTAATCCACCATCTCCAACCTCATCAGATAGGCTGTCCACTGAATAATGTGAGCAATTCACTACATTCTTCAATAACAAAACTGTTGTTATTTGACCCTAGGTATGTGTGTGTGTGTGTGTGTGTGTGTGTGTGTGTGTGTGCGTGTGTGTGTGTGTGTGCGTGTGTGTGTGTGGACCCTGTGATGGACTGGCGGCCTTTCCAGGGTGTCTCCCCGCCTGCTGTCTAATGACTGCTGGGATAGGCTCCGACATCCCCGCGACCCTGAGAGCAGGATAAGCGGTTTGGATAATGGATGGATGGATAGAGAGAACATTAGTGCCTCAAGATCCAGAAATGAACCAACCCTCAAGTTCTCCAGAAATATCACTGGCGCCATGTCTCACTTTGACCCTCTAGACCGTAAAAAACTAGACAATATTGTTATGCAGCTCAGGTCCTCCACCCGCTGCTTGGATCCTCTTCCTACCACATTTTTTAAAACCGTTTTTAATTGCTTAGCACATGATGTTTTAGAAATTATTAATAGTTCTCTTCAGGCAGGTATATTTCCTGCAGCACTTAAAACAGCTGTAATTAAACCACTTCTGAAGAAGAGCAACCTTGATGCGACAGTTATTGCCCACAATTATAATGGAACTATAGGCCCATCTCCAATTTACCATTCCCCAGCAAAATACTTGAAAAAGAAAAACAGTTTATTCTCAGCTTAATAACTATTTAACATCAAACAACCTTCAAGCCATTTGGCAATCAGGTTTTCAATCTCAACATAGCACAGAAACAGCACTTATCAAAGTTGTGAACGATCTGCATATGAACACGGATTTTTAAAAAATTATCTGTTCTTGTGCTCCTGGATCTCTGTGTCACCTTCAACACTGTTGAGCATGATACTTTGCTAGAGAGATTAGAAAAATGGGTCGGCCTATCTGGCCAGGTTCTGAATTAGGTTAGAACCTACGTACAGGATAAGCAGTTCTTTGTGTCCATTGGAGACTTTGCCTTGGACAAAGTGGACATTATGTGTGGGGTACCCCAAGGTTAGATTCTTGGACCATTACTATTTAATCTTTATATGCTCCCACTCGTACATATTATACAGAAACACAAAATAAATTACCATAACTATGCAGATGATTCACAACTGCACGTATCCCTATCTCCTGATGGCCTAGATCCCATACATTCCCTAATTCAGTGTATTGATGATATTAATCTATGGATGTCAGAAAACTTTTTACAATAGAACAAAGACAAAACAAAAACTAATTTTTGGTGCGAAGACTCAGACACAGAATTGCAGCTCATTTCAGCTCTCTGTCTCTGGAGTGCAAATGTGAAGCTAGAAAATCAGGGTGTAATCATAGACAGTGATCTAGATTTTAAGAGCCATATCAATCATCTCACAACATCAGCTTTCTACCATCTTAAAAACATTTCAAAACTAAGGGGCTTTCTATCAATATCAGACTGTGAGAAATTAATCATTGCATTTATAACAAGTAGACTTGACTACTGTAATGTGTTTTAGAGGCCATCGCCAGACCTCCCTCGGTGTTATTGGAACTGCCGGTCTGCATAGGCTAGCAGTTAGCTTACTCTGTCCCACTTCCGCGTCCTGTCAGTCCGCCCTTACCTCTGTACCTCTTTGGGCACAGCTCCAGGTAGGGCCATGGGCCCTGGGCCCACAGGATACACCAGACCAAGCTCTCCCAGCTGATCCAGTGCCAGCACTCCCAGCCATCAAACGAAGACAAACTTAAGACACAGATGTGGACAAAGACACTGTATGAGCGGTAATGGGTGAGGCCGCTGCAAACGTGAATTCGCGCCGCCATCTTCCCACACTGTTACTACTGGGTAGGGTCCCTGCAAACGTGAGTTTGCGCCACCATCTTTCCACACCGGAAGCAGATGTCATTGTATCTTATATATTTTATCCAACTTGTAATGAATTAATTGATACAGCATTTATAGTTCTCAAAAGAAATACATATTCTCTTGTATGTTCTCGCTGTTGGCTTAAGTCCTGCTTATCTGGAACAGCACATTGTTTCTGCTATAATAATATTACATTGGAATTCTCTGGCATTAAATATGGCGTACCTCAGGACTCAGTTCTTGGCCCTCTACTTTTCTCTCTTTCTATTTAACCTCTTGGTCAAATTATATGCAGCTGTGGGATAAATTTTCCTTGCTATGCTGAGAATACTCAGCTGTATGTGCCTATAAGGGCTGATGATCATACTCAAATTACTAATTTAGAGGCCTGCTTGGCTGCTGTGAAAAAACGAATGTCACTAATTTTGCTACGTTTAAATTCGGATAAAACTGAGATGCTGGTCGTTGCCCTGCTAGATACAGACACCAATTTGACCAAGTAACAATAACAACTGACAACTCTGATTTCACAAAGTGTGGCAGCAAAAAGTCTTGGCGCTATGTTTGAGCCATGCCTTTCCTTTGATAAACAGATTAAAGAAATCACTAGGATTGCTTTTTTTCCCACTTACGTCACCTAGCTAAAATTCGGCCTTTTCTGTCCACGGCTGATGCAGAGACTGTAATACAGCGGTGGCTTACCATGTGCCATGGAGAGCCATGTGTATGCAGGTTTTCATTCCAACCGGACTCCACACCAGGTGATTTCACTGATACATTCTTCCTCTTTGGTTGAAGGTTGCTAATCAGTTAAATCACCTGGTGTGGAGTCCGGCTGGAATAAAGACCTGCATACACATGGCTCTCCATGGCACATGGTCAGCCACCCCTGCTGTCTGCCACATGCTGCTACTAAAAGTCTTCAGATGGTTCAGAATGCTGCAGCTAGAATCCTAACTACAG
>NC_079226.1:41336353-41340272 GCF_029633865.1 Lampris incognitus
AGAGAGTAGCGAAAGAGGAGAAGAGAAGAGAAGAGAAGAGGAGAAGAGAAGAGAAGAGAAAGGAGAGGAGAGGTGAAGAGAAGAGAGGCGAGGAGAGAAGAGAAGAGAAGAGAAGAGAAGAGAAGAGAAGAGAAAGAGGAGAAGAGAAAGGAGAGGAGAGGAGAGGTGAAGAGAAGAGAAAGAGGAGAGGAGAGGAGAGAAGAGAAGAGAAGAGGTGAAGAGAAGAGAAGAGAGAGGAGCGAAAGAGGAGAAGAGAAGAGAAGAGAAGAGAAGTGGAGAAGAGAAAGGAGAGGAGAGGAGAGAAGAGAAAGAGGAGAAGAGAAAGAAGAGGAGAAGAGAAGAGAAGAGAAGAGGAGAAGAGAAAGGAGAGGAGAGGAGAAGAGAAGAGAAGAGGAGAAGAGAAAGGAGAGGAGAGGAGAGAAGAGAAAGGAGAGAAAGAGGAGAAGAGAAAGAAGAGGTGAAGAGAAGAGAAGAGAAAGAGGCGAAGAGAAAGGAGAGGAGAAGAGAAGAGAAGAGAAAGGAGAGAAAGAGGAGAAGAGAAAGGAGAGGAGAAGAGAAGAGAAGAGAAGAGAAAGGAGAGAAAGAGGAGAAGAGAAAGGAGAGGAGAAGAGAAGAGAAGAGAAGAGGAGAGAAAGGAGAGGAGAGAAAGAAGAGGAGAAGAGAAGAGAAATGAGAGAAAGAGGAGAAGAGAAAGAAGAGGAGAAGAGAAGAGAAGAGAAAGGAGAGGAGAGGAGAGAAGAGAAAGAGGAGCAGAGAAAGGAGAGGAGAAGAAAAGAGAAAGGAGAGGAGAGGAGAGAAGAGAAAGAGGAGAAGAGAAAGGAGAGGAGAAGAGAAGAGAAGAGAAAGGAGAGAAAGAGGAGAAGAGAAAGAAGAGGAGAAGAGAAGAGAAAGGAGAGAAAGAGGAGAAGAGAAAGAAGAGGAGAGGAGAAGAGAAGATAAGAGAAGAGCAGAGAAAGAGGAGAAGAGAAGAGAAAGAGGAGAAGAGAAAGGAGAGGAGAGGAGAGGTGAAGAGAAGAGAGGCGAGGAGAAGAGAAGAGAAGAGAAGAGAAGAGAGAGGAGCGAAAGAGGAGAAGAGAAGAGAAGAGAAGAGGAGAAGAGAAAGGAGAGGAGAGGAGAGGAGAGGTGAAGAGAAGAGAGGCGAGGAGAGAAGAGAGGAGAGGAGAGGAGAGAAGAGGAGAGAAGAGAAGAGAAGAGAAAGAGGAGAAGACAAAGGAGAGAAGAGGAGAAGAGAAAGGGGAGGAGAGCAGAGAATAGAAGAGAAGAGAAAGAGGAGAAGAGAAAGGAGAGGAGAAGAGAAGAGAAGAGGAGAAGAAACAGGGGAGGAGAAGAGAAGAGAAGAGAAGAGAAGAGAAGAGGAGAAGAGAAAGGAGAGGAGAAGAGAAGAGGAGAAGAGAAGAGAAAGGAGAGGAGAAGAGAAGAGAAGAGGAGAGAAGAGAAAGGAGAGGAGAGGAGAGAAAGGAGAGGAGAGGAGAGAAGAGAAAGAGGAGAAGAGAAAGGAGAAGAGAAGAGAAGAGAAAGGAGAGAAAGAGGAGAAGAGAAAGAAGAGGAGAAGAGAAGAGAAAGGAGAGGAGAGGAGAGAAGAGAAAGAGGAGAAGAGAAAGGAGAGGAGAAGAGAAGAGAAGAGAAAGGAGAGAAAGAGCAGAAGAGAAAGAAGAGGAGAGGAGAAGAGAAGAGAAGAGCAGAGAAAGAGGAGAAGAGAAGAGAAAGAGGAGAAGAGAAAGGAGAGGAGAGGAGAGGTGAAGAGAGGCGAGGAGAAGAGAAGAGAAGAGAAGAGAAGAGAGAGGAGCGAAAGAGGAGAAGAGAAGAGAAGAGAAGAGAAAGGAGAGGAGAGGTGAAGAGAAGAGAGGAGGGGAGAGAAGAGAAGAGAAGAGAAGAGAAAGAGGAGAAGAGAAAGGAGAGGAGAGGAGAGGAGAGGTGAAGAGAAGAGAAAGAGGAGAGGAGAGGAGAGAAGAGAAGAGAAGAGAAGAGAAGAGAAGAGGTGAAGAGAAGAGAAGAGAGAGGAGCGAAAGAGGAGAAGAGAAGAGAAGAGAAGTGGAGAAGAGAAAGGAGAGGAGAGGAGAGAAGAGAAAGAGGAGAAGAGAAAGAAGAGGAGAAGAGAAGAGAAAGAGGAGCAGAGAAAGGAGAGGAGAAGAGAAGAGAAAGGAGAGGAGAGAAGAGAAGAGGAGAAGAGAAAGGAGAGGAGAGGAGAGAAGAGAAAGGAGAGAAAGAGGAGAAGAGAAAGAAGAGGTGAAGAGAAGAGAAGAGAAAGAGGAGAAGAGAAAGGAGAGGAGAAGAGAAGAGAAGAGAAAGGAGAGAAATAGGAGAAGAGAAAGGAGAGGAGAAGAGAAGAGAAGAGAAGAGAAGAGAAAGGAGAGAAAGAGGAGAAGAGAAAGGAGAGGAGAAGAGAAGATAAGATAAGAGAAGAGCAGAGAAAGAGAAGAGAAGAGAAAGAGGAGAAGAGAAATGAGAGGAGAGGTGAAGAGAAGAGAGGCGAGGAGAAGAGAAGAGAAGAGAAGAGAGAGGAGCGAAAGAGGAGAAGAGAAGAGAAGAGAAGAGGAGAAGAGAAAGGAGAGGAGAGGAGAGGAGAGGTGAAGAGAAGAGAGGCGAGGAGAGAAGAGAAGAGAGGAGAGGAGAGGAGAGGAGAGAAGAGGAGAGAAGAGAAGAGAAAGAGGAGAAGACAAAGGAGAGAAGAGGAGAAGAGAAAGGGGAGGAGAGCAGAGAATAGAAGAGAAGAGAAAGAGGAGAAGAGAAAGGAGAGGAGAAGAGAAGAGAAGAGAAGAGGAGAAGAAACAGGAGAGAAGAAGAGAAGAGAAGAGAAGAGAAGAGGAGAGAAGAGGAGAAGAGAAAGGAGAGGAGAAGAGAAGAGGAGAAGAGAAGAGAAAGGAGAGGAGAAGAGAAGAGAAGAGAAGAGAAAGGAGAGGAGAGGAGAGAAAGGAGAGGAGAGGAGAGAAGAGAAAGAGGAGAAGAGAAAGGAGAAGAGAAGAGAAGAGAAAGGAGAGAAAGAGGAGAAGAGAAAGAAGAGGAGAAGAGAAGAGAAAGGAGAGGAGAGGAGAGAAGAGAAAGAGGAGAAGAGAAAGGAGAGGAGAAGAGAAGAGAAGAGAAAGGAGAGAAAGAGCAGAAGAGAAAGAAGAGGAGAGGAGAAGAGAAGAGAAGCGAAGAGCAGAGAAAGAGGAGAAGAGAAGAGAAAGAGGAGAAGAGAAAGGAGAGGAGAGGAGAGGTGAAGAGAGGCGAGGAGAAGAGAAGAGAAGAGAGAGTAGCGAAAGAGGAGAAGAGAAGAGAAGAGAAGAGGAGAAGAGAAGAGAAGAGAAAGGAGAGGAGAGGTGAAGAGAAGAGAGGCGAGGAGAGAAGAGAAGAGAAGAGAAGAGAAAGAGGAGAAGAGAAAGGAGAGGAGAGGAGAGGTGAAGAGAAGAGAAAGAGGACAGGAGAGGAGAGAAGAGAAGAGAAGAGGTGAAGAGAAGAGAAGAGAGAGGAGCGAAAGAGGAGAAGAGAAGAGAAGAGAAGAGAAGTGGAGAAGAGAAAGGAGAGGAGAGGAGAGAAGAGAAAGAGGAGAAGAGAAAGAAGAGGAGAAGAGAAGAGAAGAGAAGAGGAGAAGAGAAAGGAGAGGAGAGGAGAAGAGAAGAGAAGAGGAGAAGAGAAAGGAGAGGAGAGGAGAGAAGAGAAAGGAGAGAAAGAGGAGAAGAGAAAGAAGAGGTGAAGAGAAGAGAAGAGAAAGAGGCGAAGAGAAAGGAGAGGAGAAGAGAAGAGAAGAGAAAGGAGAGAAAGAGGAGAAGAGAAAGGAGAGGAGAAGAGAAGAGAAGAGAAGAGAAAGGAGAGAAAGAGGAGAAGAGAAAGGAGAGGAGAAGAGAAGAGAAGAGAAGAGGAGAAGAGAAAGGAGAGGAGAAGAGAAGAGAAGAGAAGAGGAGAAGAGAAGAGAAAGGAGAGGAGAAGAGAAGAGAAGAGA
>NC_079226.1:41340472-41525472 GCF_029633865.1 Lampris incognitus
GCGGAAGAGCGCAGGAAGGGAAGGGTCCGTCAGCAGGAAACGGCTCGAGGGGGGAGAACCGGTGACGCTCGGAACGGACGTTTGACAACAAGGCGGGACGCGCCGCGAAGCCCCCGGGTGTTACACGCGTCGTCGCCAAGCAGGGCCGGAGGAGGGCGGCGCGCTGGGTCGGAGGAGGGCGGCGCGCTGGGTCACAGGCGTCTGTGTAAACACACGGACGGAGGCTGCCGCCGCCGCTGCTCCTGCGCTCCAGGCACAGTCCGGGGAGGAGGCTTAGGGTCCCGCTGAGCCGGAGCAAAGTTTCCGCTGCGTCCACGACGCAGGAAGGTCCGGCCGCGGCCATCGCGCGGAGAGGCGGGGAGAGGTCCCCCGCGAGCACAACTTATATCGGCGAGTTGACGATCGCACGTGTTTTTGATTCGGCACCGTTTTCGCAAGTCGGAAGAACGCAGCCGGCGTCTCCCGAGAGGGTAGCGGCTACGCGAGTGCGGTATTTAGGGGCGTTATAACGCCTCGATTCCAGATCGACATAACATCAAAACATACTGTAGCGAATTCAGGAAGGGGGGGCAACCGCAGGAACTGCCGCAGCCGGGACGCGAACTCGTATCGCCCGCACCGCCGAAGGACAGCGCTAACCGCTCGACCGAGGGATCAGACCCATCAGCCAGCGGCCAACGTGTCTACTTATCCGTCTCAAACCCGTCGTTCCGCTCGGGTCAACGAGGACGAGTGTTCGTGGCCGTTGTGCAGGTGTAGGTAACCGTCACACCTATCGGACCTGTTCGCCACGCTTCGTCCCCTGCTTAGCCGGGCTTCCTGGCGTGCGGCCGGGCGACACAGGGATCAGGGAGAGTACACGCGCGGCTGTATTTCACTGCTATCGCACGTTACTGGCCTCCTCCTCCTGCACCGGACCCCATGCTGCGTCTACCGGAAAATGTTATTTAGCTGAGTTATTGCCTCTTCTGCTGGGAAGACACATCCCCCAGAACCGGGACTAGAAAGCATCTCAGGCATTTCGCCTTAACTGGTACCAGAGTTCCACTTTTGAGCGGTCTTCCCCAGCTGCTGGAAAGGAATCTTTACTGTGGATATTGGGACAAAACAACTCCTTAATAGGACCTACAGATCCTCGTCCGCGGGGATCCCGAACCACGGTCTGTGTTCTGCCGACTGATCTCTTATCTACGGACTTGTCACCTCGGGGTCCGGCAGTGTCACATGTCCCACCTTCTGTGGGGCCTTTTACCTTCTCCAGCGTTCTGTTAAACATGTCGGGATCCAACAGAAACAGGCCTTCGGCCCATTCTGGGTCCTCAGCCAAAGTTTAAGAAACATTGCTCCCGGGCTGCCTTGGGATCATATTTTTGGAACAGATATTTTGGATCATAGCATCTCTCCTTTCTCTCTCTCTCTCTGCGCCTCCTCTCCCCATCATGCCGCTGTCCTCCGCCCTCCCCTCGGTGTCGCCCTTTCGGACGGCGTATCTCGCTCCTCTGTTTCTGTTTTTCTCGTTGCTTTTCACGTCGAGTGTAAACTGACGCTCTCCTCTGCCTGCCCTGCGACCAGTCCAAGTGCGAGGAGCTGCCAGTTGGCGCTTGCAAGGGCTCCGTGGTCCCGGGGATATGCGGGTGCTGCCGTGTGTGCGCCAGGCAGAAGAATGAATCATGCGGGGGGCGTCTATGGCCTGCACGGGACCTGTGACCGTGGGCTGAGATGTGTGATAAGACCGTCGGGGAACGGTGATGGGATCACGCATTTTGAAGTGGGGCGTCTGTGAAGGTGAGTGGAAGCGACGTGCACTTCAAAATGCACACGCACGCACACGCACGCACACACCCCGACAACCTGCATAACTTAGCTGAAGGCCCATTAGACCTGGGTTTGTGGTGGTAACGTACATGAGATGGGGGAAACGTCTGGGCACGTGTGCACGTCCATGCACGGTGTGATTAACATGCAGGGTTAAGGGATGGGGACTGGGCTGTACCACGTGGAGGTGTGTGGAACACAGTCCGTGCAGGCACAGGTACGCCTGGTGTTTGCCTGGACGGTAATAGGTGTCAAACTCCTAAAACTTGTGTTTGAGAGAACAGGGTTTGCCCAGTCTTGGCGTTGCTTGAGCAGCGTGAGATAATCTCTACGCGCTGGAAGCCAATGCTGCTTCCTATTTCCCTGGTCTGGTGTCAGGAATAACACATCAGACTGAACAAACCAGTCTGAATTGTTCCCAGGGTTTACATCACGCCAGGGCTCCTGTGACCTAAGGCAATCATTTTTTATTTAGTAATAATAATATTAAACCAATCTTATATCGTGCTTTTCTAACACTCAAAGTGGCTTACTATGAACGGGGTGAAACAAGACAACGGGTAAACGTAACACAGACGTACAGGGGTGGATGGGAAGGGGGGCTATGAGAGGGAGAAGACATACAGGGGTGGATGGGAAGGGGGGCTACGAGAGGAGAAGACATACAGGGGTGGATGGGAAGGGGGGCTACGAGAGGGAGAAGACATACAGGGGTGGATGGGAAGGGGGGCTACGAGAGGGAGAAGACATACAGGGGTGGATGGGAAGGGGGGCTACGAGAGGGAGAAGACATACAGGGTGGATGGGAAGGGGGGCTACGAGAGGGAGAAGCGGCAGCCACACACGACGCCAGCAGTACTCCCGCACTTAAACACATACAAAAGGACAAGAAACACACAAAACAGCAGCACTGTGGACGCTGATCCTCTGTAGGGGTTTACTATTTAGTGCTTCATATAAACCCATCCCTCCTGGTCAGCTTCTCTTGAGAGCCGTGTAGTTCCTGTCATATGGCCGGACGGCCTGTCCAGGGTGTCTCCCCGCCTGCCGCCCAGTGAGTGCTGGGATAGGCTCCAGCATCCCCGCCAGACTGATGAGTGGTTTAGATGATGGATGGATGACTTTCTAAAAAACTACTGCCATGGCTAATATCGACAAGTGGCTTTTGACACGAGAAGCGAAGCTCAACATGTCCAACGTGCTTCCAGTCTCCTTGAATACGGGCGAAAATTTTTTTGCGTCATCTTCTGAAGGATGGAGGCAGTGGGAAGAAGTGGTTGACTTCACTTGTCTCCACGCTGCCTTCAGAAGGAGGCACAGTTCAGTCCCGGATTTGTGGTAAAACTAGCCGTGGCAGCCGCTTGTCATTCATTAGGGGTCTGCCTTTGGACGGGACCGTAAATAAGTAAGTATGACAAGAAATAAAAATAGTACTGCGGCCACAGAAAACAGCTTGTTCAGCTTGAGGGCAGGATGAGGTGCCTGATCACCAGTTCAGAAACAGTATTGTACCGTGCATGGATAAGTAGACACGTTGGCCGCTGGCTGACAAGTCTGACCTTTTAGTCGAGCGGTTAGCGATGTCTCCCGCGGTGCGGGCGATAAGGGTTCGCGTCCCGGCTGCGGCAGTTCCTGTGGTTGCCCCCACCACCACCCAGGGGCGGATCTACAGGGTGGCAAGGGGTGGCAGCTGCCACCTATGGGACACAGTCTTGCCACCCCATTTATAAATCAGATAATATGTTTTTAAAGTATATTTTATGTACATGCATGGTGAAGGTCAATGAGACCCGCACCAAACTCATCTCAAACAGAAGTCGCCGATTTAGAATCCCCCCTCCCCCTCACAGGGGCGGATCTACAGGGTGGCAAGGGGTGGCAGCTGCCACCTCTGGGACACAGTCTTGCCACCCCATTTATAAATCAGATAATATGTTTTTAAAGTATATTTTATGTACATGCATGGTGAAGGTCAATGAGACCCGCACCAAACTCATCTCAAACAGAAGTCGCCGATTTAGAATCCCCTCCCCCTCACAGGGGCGGATCTACAGGGTGGCAAGGGGTGGCAGCTGTCACCTCTGGGACACAGTCTTGCCACCCCTTTGCCACCCCAGGAAAAAATCTCTAGATCCACTACTGCCACCCCCCCCCTCCGAATTCGCTACATTGGTGTCAGAAGTGGGATGGGGAGACCGCAAGGCCATCGGAAGCATGAAGGAGCTGATATGCTTAGGCGCGGGGACACGCTTCCCGGAGGAGGGGGGGGGGGTAGTAGTGTAACGTGCATGGATAAGTAGACATGTTGGCCGTTGGCTGATGGGTCTGACCCTTCAGTCGAGCGGTTAGCGATGTCTTCCGCGGTGCGGGCGATACGGGTTCGCGTCCCGGCTGTGGCAGTTCCTGTGGGTGCCCCCCCTCCCGAATTCGCTACAGTATGTTTTGATGTTATGTCGATCTGGAATGTTACCTGAATGTCTAGTAGAAAAGAAAAATCAAATTCGTCCATCATTGGCTGAGAACAGGCCATTTTTTCTGCTTACAGTGAGGGATTCAGCTGTCCCTAAATGTGCAGAATTGAATGTAGACACTGCAGTCTGGGATCGAATCCCCTTAAAGGCAAGGCACCACCCCACGACCGTTACTGTTGCCATGATGCTGAAGTAGCTGACGACGATGTTACGTTATCAACGCTTACATTCTATCATTGATATTTACCATGAGCTATGATTTCTAAGTTAATAGGACAAAAACAATGAAAATACACTACTGTTAATGATATGCTTTTCAACTTTGTAACAAAACTAAAAATAACTGCATCAGCTGACTATAAAAACCAGTACCTGACGTGGACAAGACCAAGAAACTGAATGAAGGGTTAGTAATAGCAACATTTTGATAGGTTTAATTGTATTTCAACAAACTAATGTTTCCACACAGACAGTCTTCGTCAGAGTTAATGAGAAACGATGGCTGTCAAACTATTTAAATAACTGCCACCAAACCCATAAAATGCTGTTACTGTGAACCGTGTGCTCTGGACCTTCTCTTTCATTGACATAAAACTCTCGTATGTTGTGTGAAGTTACACCATATAATCGTACTTTACTGAGGATCATCTGCATCCGCTGTCTCGGACCTGCTGGTTTAAAGATGATTTTTCCAGTTCAATTTGGGAATCTTTAAAAAAAGAAAATTCCAAAACGCCATTATCCTAATTAGGGTCGCGGGATATTGGAGCCTATCCCAGCAGTCACTGGGCGGCAGGCGGGGAGACACCCTGGACAGGCCGCCAGGCCATCACAGGGCTAACACATTCACACTTAGGGACAATTTAGTATGCCCGATTCACCTGACCTACATGTCTTTGGACTGTGGGAGGAAACCGGAGCCCCCGGAGGAAACCCACGCAGACACGGGGAGAACATGCAAACTCCACACAGAGGACGACCCGGGACGACCCCCAAGGTTGGGTTACCCCGGGGCTCGAACCCAGGGCCTTCCTGCTGTGAGGCGACCGCGCTTACCACTGTGCCACCGTGCCGCCCTCAAAGCATATATGTCATGTACAAAACTAAACATCCAGAACTCCACTATCATAAATGCAGTCCAAAACTGTCCTGGTTTGTTGCACACACAGGTGATCCCTCTGGGTTTTCATGGCAATCCAACAGAAGTTTCCCCCAAAGAAATTTGTGGCAACCGGAGAAGGGATGTTGTGTTGCCGTAACGCCCGCCGAGGCACATTTGTAATTTGTGATCATGGGGCTGTACAGATAAAATTGACTTGACTCGGTTTTATTTGGAGTTGGTGTACGGTTTCTACAGGTACACCACAAGTGACTGTAAGCCGCCGCTGTAACACTGGTAGCCACTTGTCTTGTCGCTCCATTTCACACAACTCCACTTCAGTGCACTGCGGCTCGTACAAGTGCGGTTGCACATTAGACTCCACCAAAATGTTTTGAAATATGCCTGCATTCATCGTGTCCTCCATTGTTGCATCTCATTTCTGCTTTATGAAAAAGTTTGTGGGTGACTGTGTATCATTATCAACTTTTCCTGGTTGAAGATGGGCTCATTGCTTACTGTGTCTTGTTCTGTGCCTCTGGAGGCATGACCCAGAATCGGGAAGACTAACTGATATTTCTCATTAGTCTTACATCCCTGCCGACAGCGGGTGACTGGCAGGTACATTTTTGACCTGTTCAAAAATGTAATTAGGGAGCACTCCCCAATGACACAGAGCAGCTAGATGGAAATGCTGCCATCATATCATCAGCATTACCAAGGACTTGTATATGGAGACCAAGTTGGAAAAAGGCAAAGTTTCCCTTTAAGTCCCCAATTCATTCACCTTGTGGCACTTAGTCGAGTATTCAGATCAGTAGTGGCCCATGGTAAACCAGCTTCCAAACCCACTCAAGAAAACATGCAAAATCTCGATTTGTACTTGTAAAACCTGAATTAGTGAAGTAGCCTACATTTGCCTTCAGTAAATATTTTGTTCTGTGTTTTGCTTTACGGCTGCTGGGATAGGCTCCAGCATCCCCGTGACCCTGAGAGCAGGATAAGCGGTTAAGATAATGGATGGATGGATGATTTTTTATACTTATATGCCAGTGTTGATCAATCCTTGATTTTATGACCAAGAAAGCATAGAATGTTTGCTGCTCATTGACTTTATCTGAATTTACCCTCATATTTTATTACTGCTGCACCAACTGTATTGGGCAGCACGGTGGCCCAGGGGTTAGCGCCGTCGCCTCACAGCAAGAAGGTCCTGGGTTTGAACCCCGGGGTTGTCCGACCTTGGGGTCATCCCAGGTCGTCCTCTGTGTGGAGTTTGCATGTTCTCCCCGTGTCTGTGGTGGGGTTTCTCCGGGTGCTCCGGTTTCCCCCACCATCAAAAAGACATGCATGTTAGGGTTAGTGCTCCTGTCTGTGACAAACCCAAGACAAACTGGGTTGGTCCCAGGGTTCCTGAGAACGCTGAGTTGGTCCCTGAGTTGGTCCCAGGTTCCTTGGTTACCCCCCCAAATTCGCTACATTGGTGTCAGAAGTGGGATGGTGAGACAGTGAGGCCATCGGAAGCGCGTGCGCCCAGAGGCGTGAAGGAGCTGTTATGATGAAGCGTGGGGATGCGTTTCCCGAAAGGGGGGGGGGGGTAGTGTAACATGCACGGATAAATAGAATCGTTAGCCCTTGGCTAATGGGTCGGACCTTTAGTTGACTGGTTAACATAGTTGCCCATGGTGCGGGAGACCTGGGTTCGCCTCCCGGCTGCCCCTCGAATTCGCTACGCTGGTGTAGCGAATTCGGGTTGCCCACTGCACCTAGCTACACAACTAGGTGCCCACTGCACCTAGTTGTGTAGCTAGGTGATCATAATTTGATCAGATCATAATTTGCCCATGGGGACGAATAAAGTATACCAAAACTAAAATATGTTATTCATTTTTAAATCCATTGCGTCAGTTGTTGGCAGAGTTGGTTTTATTCTCTTTGTGCGTTGTGCCGCAAACAAATTAGATTAAATTCTAAAATTATCTCGAACAAGTGAGGCTGATTGTGCACCAAAAAACTCGTTTCAGAGTTTTTTTGTGTTATAAAAAATCAAATTGTTGGTGGAACATAACAGTTATGTTTGAGTTTAGTGCCCCATCACTAGTTTTCCTCTTGAGATGGTCATAAAGTCAAATTCAGCTTTTGGAATTCACCTTTGACCTTTTCTTGGAACATCTGGCAAAATCAAACATGTTGTCTATGGGTGTTAGTTCACCGTGCTTCTTGAGAACATGACTGGTTCTTCAGGTGCACAGACAGAGATGTCTCTGGCTGCTGTCTACAACATGCAGGTGTCTGTGGTGGAAGTTGAGGGTGTAGCTTGTTAAGACATACGGGTGTCTGTGGTGGAAGTTGAGGGTGTAGCTTGTTAAGACATACGGGTGTCTGCGGTGGAAGTTGAGGGTGTAGCTTGTTAAGACATACGGGTGTCTGCGGTGGAAGCTGAGTGTGTAGCTTGTTAAGACATACGGGTGTCTGTGGTGGAAGTTGAGGGTGTAGCTTGTTAAGACATACGGGTGTCTGTGGTGGAAGTTGAGGGTGTAGCTTGTTAAGACATACGGGTGTCTGTGGTGGAAGCTGAGTGTGTAGCTTGTTAAGACATACGGGTGTCTGTGGTGGAAGCTGAGGGTGTAGCTTGTTAAGACATACGGGTGTCTGTGGTGGAAGTTGAGGGTGTAGCTTGTTAAGACATACGGCTGTCTGTGGTGGAAGTTGAGGGTGTAGCTTGTCAAGACATACGGGTGTCTGTGGTGGAAGTTGAGGGTGTAGCTTGTTAAGACATACGGGTGTCTGTGGTGGAAGCTGAGGGTGTAGCTTGTTAACACATACGGGTGTCTGTGGTGGAAGCTGAGGGTGTAGCTTGTTAAGACATACGGGTGTCTGTGGTGGAAGTTGAGGGTGTAGCTTGTTAAGACATACGGGTGTCTGTGGTGGAAGCTGAGTGTGTAGCTTGTTAAGACATACGGGTGTCTGTGGTGGAAGCTGAGTGTGTAGCTTGTTAAGACATACGGGTGTCTGTGGTGGAAGTTGAGGGTGTAGCTTGTTAAGACATACGGGTGTCTGTGGTAGAAGTTGAGGGTGTAGCTTGTTAAGACATACGGGTGTCTGTGGTGGAAGTTGAGGGTGTAGCTTGTTAAGACATACGGGTGTCTGTGGTGGAAGCTGAGGGTGTAGCTTGTTAAGACATACGGGTGTCTGTGGTGGAAGCTGAGGGTGTAGCTTGTTAAGACATACGGGTGTCTGTGGTGGAAGTTGAGGGTGTAGCTTGTTAAGACATACGGGTGTCTGTGGTGGAAGTTGAGGGTGTAGCTTGTTAAGACATACGGGTGTCTGTGGTGGAAGCTGAGTGTGTAGCTTGTTAAGACATACGGGTGTCTGTGGTGGAAGTTGAGGGTGTAGCTTGTTAAGACATACGGGTGTCTGCGGTGGAAGTTGAGGGTGTAGCTTGTTAAGACATACGGGTGTCTGTGGTGGAAGCTGAGTGTGTAGCTTGTTAAGACATACGGGTGTCTGTGGTGGAAGTTGAGGGTGTAGCTTGTTAAGACATACGGGTGTCTGTGGTGGAAGTTGAGGGTGTAGCTTGTTAAGACATACGGGTGTCTGTGGTGGAAGCTGAGTGTGTAGCTTGTTAAGACATACGGGTGTCTGTGGTGGAAGCTGAGGGTGTAGCTTGTTAAGACATACGGGTGTCTGTGGTGGAAGCTGAGGGTGTAGCTTGTTAAGACATACGGGTGTCTGTGGTGGAAGCTGAGTGTGCCGTTATGCAGCGGCCCTGTTAAGTAGCGCAGTGTGAACTCTGAGCTCACAGGCCGCTTGATAAACACAGTGAAGGAGGGGAGGCCGTTGGATGAGCAAGTGATTATTTGGACTGTTGCCCAGTCTTAGTATGCTAAGCCCACTACGGGGGTGATGCTTGCCTGCCAATGAGACGCGTGTGACGCTTGCTCATTGTTTACCGAGGGCTTGAAGAACCTGCGGGGAAGCCCTACCCCGCTAGCAGGGCAGGTGGAGGTGATTAACACCTAATCGGATCTGAGCTCATTAAAGTCGTCGGCGCCAGGTTGGACGGACACGTCTTGGATCGTGACTCGGTGCTCTGTTGAGCATGCTTCAGTCCCCCAGCAGCTACAGGTGAAGGGCCTCTTGGATAATTTAGCCCCCGCTTCCTGCTTCCCACCTTGTATTGCTTGTTTGGAACGGTGGCTCGGTCCCCTGCCAAAGCCCGCGCTCCTTTATCCCTGCCCACCAGTCCAGAGGGCTGCGTCTGTCCCGGTCCCCCTTGTCAAGAGGACAAGGCAAAACCCACATTTGCCAAATCCACTGGGGAGGTGGGAGATCTGACGGAAACTAGGGAGCCTTTAGAAGCTGGACTGACCCGCTGGCCCCACTGGTCCCCAGATCTTTCGACCACCGTCTAGTTCCTCAGGGGAGCGCTGGCGTGGCGGATCAGACTCATGCGGTTCCTCATCACCAACACCTTGTCACTGAGCGTGAACAAGTCCCGTCTAACCAAGAACTACTCCTTTACTTCTGGTCAACTGAAGAGGTCCTGTTTTTGTAAAGATGTCACCCCCCCTTTTTCTAACATTTGTGCTCGGCCAATTACCCCACTCCTCCGAGCCGTCCCGGGCGCTGCTCCACCCCCTCTGCTGATCCGGGGAGGGCTGCAGACTACCACATGCCGCCTCCCATACATGCCAGCCACTTTTCACCTGACGGTGAGGAGTTTCACCAGGGGGAGGGGGACGTAGCGTGTGGGAGGATCATGCTACCCCCCCCAAAACAGGCACCCCGACCGACTGGAGGAGGCGCTAGTGCAGCCACCAGTACATGCACCCACATCCAGTGCACCCCGGCCAGTTGTCTGTAGGGACGCCCGACCAGGCCGGAGAAGAGGCCCTATTTCTAACTACTAGTCATCTGTTTCACAGGTTATCGAGTAATAACTCGTTATTGATTAGTAACAATGGGTAAAGAGGCCCCACAATGAATCCATTCGAACCCAAAGCATTGTGAAAAATGGAAAAGTGCACCAATGGATGAGTGGCACTTCACCATATGGGCGCATGCTGCCACCCGGTTCGCATGTGTGCAGAGGGTGCTCAGCCACATGGGCTCTTACTCAAGGAGGCGGCAATGAAAAGCCAAACACTCGTACCCGCTTCTGTTGACCGCAGCCCACATCCCTTACCCCTCTGTGCAAAGGAGAGTTCCAGGTCTTTGTGCAGGTATTAGACCGGCAGAGCCCAGGCCAGCAGGGAGGCCTTGGCCTGATTCGGCCTATATTTAACTATTCAGCAGCCAGTTACTTAAAGCAGCATTCTTACAACAACACACATACACACAACAACACGCACACACACTTTATCGCAATACATTATGCTCTGGCTAAAACCTCTAATACCAACACACACACACACACACACACACACATGCACACACACACACACACACACACACACACACACACACACACACACACACACACACACACACACACACAGAGTAGCCATTTGGCAGGAAGTTGGCTTATGGCTGCTTTCTTGCCACCAACAGGAGAGTTGCACTGCCACGGTTGCCTAAGTACACCTGTCAAATGGATGATGGCATCATACATCTGTGTGTGTGTGTGTGTGTATGTGTGTGTGTGTGTGTGTGTGTGTGTGTGTGTGTGTGTGTGTGTGTGTGTGTTTGTCCTTTTTCAATTGCCCTGGGTTTATTGCATCACGTTCCCTGTGGCAGACTCAGGATGGCCTGGCTGTATGCCCTGCTGGCTCTGTCGCTTGCTGTCCCACTAGAAACAAGTTAACACACGGTAGTGTAGCGCTCTTTTCTGTTGCCTACCAACACGGGGATCGCCGGTTCGAATCCCCGTGTTTACCTCCGGCTTTTGTCTGGCATCCCTACAGACAACAATTGGCCGTGTCTGCGGGTGGGAAGCCGGATGTGGGTACGTGTCCCAGTTGCTGCACTAGCGCCTCCTCGGGGCGCTTGTTCGGGGGGGGGGGTAATGGGAGGGAGGGGGGGTAGCGTGATCCTCCCACGCGCTACGTCCCCCCTGGTGAAACTCCTCACTGTCAGGTGAAAAGAAGCGGCTGGTGACTCCACGTGTATGGGAGGAGGCATGTGGTAGTCTTGCAGCCCTCCCCGGATCGGCAGAGTGGGGTAATTGGCCACGTACAGTTGGGGCAAAAAAGGGGGGGAAATCCGAAAAAAAGGAAAGCAATGGTGTGGAAGGCAGAGAAGGTATAAAACGTGGAGGTAGAGATGCTCTTTCAAACGGCGGGTTAATACAGTACCTTGCTTGTGTGTGTGTGTGGGTTGAGTTTTCGGGTAGTCTACAACATTTGAGCGTTGGGGAAACACGTTCCTTGAAAGAGTGACTGAGATTAAATTGCCCCCCCCCCACCCCTCCTGTTTTTCTTCCAATTGTACTTGGCCAACTACCCCACTCCTCCAAGCCGTCCCGGTCGCTGCTCCACCCCCTCTGCCGATCCGGAGAGGGCTGCAGACTACCACATGCCTCCTCCCATACATGTGGAGTCTTTTCACCTGACAGGGAGGAGTTTCGCCAGGGGGGTCGTTGTACGTGGGAGGATTGAGGTGCCCCAACTGTCCAGAGGAGGCGGTAGCGCAGCGACCAGGACACATACCCACATCCGGCTTCCCACCCACAGACACGGCCAATTGTGTCTGTAGGGACGCCCGACCAAGCCGGAGGCAACACGGGGATTCGAACCAGCCACCCCTGTGTTGGTGGGCAATGGAAAAGACCACCATGCCACCCAGACGCCCCTAAAAAGGCTCTAGGTGAAGGTCAGTCAAGTGTTCCTTCTCCAGACAGCCTAATAGCTAGACTGACGTTGGTGTCAGTGTTGTCTGATGTCCAAATGGATCTCCCTGTGGAGTCGCTCCGCTTGCTGGAATGCATAAATGAGGTGGGAACTAAACGCAGGAATTTGTTTAGGCTATTTGATTTTAATACCCATGATGTGAGGGTTTCCTGAGCCGCATGTCAATTGTCTGATTTCACCCTCAACCTTGGAATTGGAGGGGGGGGGGGTTGGTGTTCAGTCGGGTTCAATCCCCTGGTGTCGCCGTGCCAGAGCGAGATACCGAAGCCTTTCCTGCTCCGTGGGAGTCGCAGCAGCCGTCCAGGCCCCGTCTTCAGCAGAGGGCGTAAAGAGAAGTTTCCCTTAAGCAGAATCAATAGAAATCAATAGAAAAAGTTGAGACTACAGCGGGGCGCTCTGCTTCCCGGTGTTCTTCCAACGTCTGTGTGAATCTGCCGCCCCTCTTTCATGGTGTTTTGTCTGCTTTGTAGCGGAATTCCTTTCATGTGGTTTTTGGGTTGCTTTGAAGTGCACGGAATTCTGCATACTCGCTGTGCTGCCAACGAGGAACGATGGGAGAGGTCAGGATGAGGAAAGAAGGGAGAGGTCAGGATGAGGAATGAAGGGCGAGATCAGGATGAGGAACGATGGGAGAGGTCAGGATGAGGAAAGAAGGGAGAGGTCAGGATGAGGAATGAAGGGAGAGATAAGGATGAGGAATGAAGGGGGAGGTCAGGATGAGGAACGAAGGCAGAGGTCAGGATGAGGAAAGAAGGGAGAGGTCAGGATGAGGAACGAAGGGGGAGGTCAGGATGAGGAACGAAGGCAGAGGTCAGGATGAGGAATGAAGGGAGAGATAAGGATGAGGAACGAAGGGGGAGGTCAGGATGAGGAACGAAGGGGGAGGTCAGGATGAGGAACGAAGGGGGAGGTCAGGATGAGGAACGAAGGCAGAGGTCAGGATGAGGAAAGAAGGGAGAGCTAAGGATGAGGAACGAAGGGGGAGGTCAGGATGAGGAACGAAGGCAGAGGTCAGGATGAGGAATGAAGGGAGAGATGAGGATGAGGAACGAAGGGGGAGGTCAGGATGAGGAACGAAGGGAGAGGTCAGGATGAGGAACGAAGGGGGAGGTCAGGATGAGGAACGAAGGGGGAGGTCAGGATGAGGAACAATGGGAGAGGTCAGGATGAGGAAAGAAGGGAGAGGTCAGGATGAGGAACAATGGGAGAGCTCAGGATGAGGAACGATGGGAGAGGTCAGGATGAGGAAAGAAGGGAGAGGTCAGGATGAGGAACGAAAGGGGAGTTCAGGATGAGGAACCATGGGAGAGGTCAGGATGAGGAAAGAAGGGAGAGCTCAGGATGAGATGACTGTTTTCCTACTTGTCTGTGTATCCGTCTGTACACGACTGTCGGACCACGGATGGAGGATAATAAAGCAGAAGTTAAAGCAGCTGCTGTGGTGGATTAATGGATGTTTGAGTCTAATACATCACCGCCAGCTTCATTATCAGAGCTCGGCATTTTATTTTTCATTTAGTTGAGATGAAGTGAACATTGCAGGATGTCCCTTTCCACATCTATCAGAACTGTCAAAGTACCCAAGATCTATTTCTGCATTTGATAATTACAAATGCCTTTTGTTGAATGGGCTAATCTGAGGAACCCAACAGTTTAATGGCTGCATAAGATGTAGTATTGTGGTGGTGAGTTGGTGTTTTCTGGCAGAAGTGGTTGTTCCTAAAATGTTGACTCCTAGCATTGGACTTCCTTTAGGGCACCTTTAAGGCATTTTTCTGATGTTGTCGTGAGGAGTGCGGGGAGGCGTGGTGCCGGATTGGCTGGGTGAGCTTGGTCTGCTTCATCTGGTGGGCCTGGGGACTGCGGCCCCTGCCTTGTGCTGCGCCCGAGAAGGAAGCGGCGGCGGCAGTCTGGCGGGACACAGAGGCGGGGCGGGCTGAGCTAGCTGCTGCATGCAGACCGGCGGTTCCGGCTGTCGTCCTGGCTGGCATTCATTCCCTTGGACAGTGATTTTTTTTTGTTTTGTTTAGTTTGGACATGTGTGTTCTTGTGGTTTCTGGGTGTGTTGTTGTCTTTGTGTTGTACTGCTGTGGGTTGGAGGAAAAGGTGTTTCGTTTCATTTCATGTACGTAAGTGCATGAAGTGAAATGACAAAGTGTTCCTGGTTCCTAGAAGTGTTAAGAATTGACCAGTAAACTAAATAATTAGGATTTCCCTGCAGTTAACCAACTTTGTCAGTCTGTCTTTACGTCCATCCATCCTCCAAACCACTTATCCTGCTCGGCGTGGTCTTCCAAATGGTTCAGGACTTTGGAATAAGTGGATTCAGTTAGCTACAGAAAATAATGCAGCAGCTGCGGTCCCAGTGTGCGCTGTGTTGTGATTGCTCTTTCTACATGCCTTGAACTGTAATATGTTGCTGGACATTCGGGGGGGGGGCTGTTGCCCAAACTAGGGTTAATATGGTGGCCCAGTGGTTAGCGCTGTCACCTCACAGCAAGAAGGTCCTGGGTTCGAACCCCGGGGTTGTCCAACCTTGTTCTCTGTGTGGAGTTTACATGTTCTCCCCGTGTCTGTGGTGGGTTGTCTCCGGGTGCTCCGGTTTCCCCCACCACCAAAAAGAAACATTTATGTTAGGGTTAATACTCCTGTCTGTGCCCCTGAGCAAGGCAATGGGAAGAGAACTGGAGCTGGTCCCCGGGTGCAGCATGAAGGCGGCCTCCCACCGCTCCTAGCTACACAGATCACAGTCCCCAAGGGGACTAATAAAGGAAACTTACTTTAAAACTTAAGTTAACTTAAGTAATTAATATCAGTGATTTGGGAACCAGCCCCAAATTTCCAAAGTTGTAAGTAGATGGAATGAGAAATTATAATGTTTGCTGTCATTGTTTGTTGTTGTCAGTACATCTGTTTTGTTATTTAATGCTGAGATTTCTTATCCGGAAATATGTCAAACTGGTATGGTGATTTTTTTTTCTGTTGTTTTTTGTTTTGCTGTCTAGATCTGATAATAGCTTGGTGAGTACATACGATTAGCCAACAGTCTGTAGTTAGTACATCAGCAGTAAGTTTCTGTGAGTAGTTAGCTGTTTGCCTGGAATGACTACGTTAACTCAGAAGTAATATTAAGCTTTGCAACGGACAGGAAGATGGTTTACCGCTCAGAAGTCCCTCGCTGAGGGCTTGGTTCTGGAGACACGTTTTGTCAAGTCAGAAGATACCTTCTCCTCAGGTGGCCCTGGCGGCTCAGCCACATAGGGTCTGACTGTAATGTCCAGGATCTGATTATGGCTTATGACCTTTATTGTGTCGTCATCTCCTGTCTGCCGCCAACCACCGGAGCGGTGGCTCATTGTGCTCAGGCTCCACGTCTTGGACTGAAGACCTGAAGGAAAAGCAGAGTCCTGTTAGATTGCTCAAAAGTTGCACTGACAAATGATTAACTAATATGGTAATTACTCGGGAGCTACAGCTAACTATGGGAGAATGTTTTGCGTAAAGACATTTGGGTATCTAGACCAAAACAAGATTAACCTGACGTTGATGTGAAATTGTAGAAAGCAAATGGCTATTTGTTTTTCTACTTCCGGCGTGGGAAGACGGCGGTGCGAATTCACATTTTGCGGCGGCCTCACCCAGCACCGTCCGTGCGGCGTCTTTGTCCACGTCTGTGTCTAAGTTTTGTCTTCGTTTGATGGCTGGGAGAGATGGGCAGGCTAAGCTAATGCTTCGTCCGGTGGGCCCGGGGACCACGGCCCCTGCCCGGAGCTGTGCCCGAGGAGGAAATGCCAAGGGCGGTCTAACTGGATGCGGAAACGGGGCAGGCTAAGCTAACTGCTAGCCCATGCAGACCGGCAGTTCCAACAGTCATCCTGGCTGTTAGTTTGGGTATGTGTGTTAGTTTGGACATATGTGTTAGTTTTGACATATGTGTTAGTTTGGGTATGTGTGTTCCTGTAGTTTGTGGATGTGTGTTTGTCTTTGTGTTTTGCTGCTGTGGGCTGGGGGGAAACGGCGTTTCGTTTCGTTCCCGCTCCGCGGGTGTAATGGTCAGGTGTTCCTGGTTCCTTTTAAGAAATAACCGTCCGGTTAGTCACATTAAGTGCAGTCAAATTTTAATGAAAACCATCTCGAGGCAATCCAGATTTTCTAGTTTCTAGACTAATTTTCTAGAACAATTCTTGGGCAGTTCTGTTAATTGCTAATGTGGCACACCGCCTAACAGTGGGCGTGGACTGCCTTTCCCTCAGCAGTTGGGGGACTTGTCCATGGGGAAAGATGGACAGGGTTTCATATGTTTACTTTGGTTTTTATTTGTGCCAGTGAGCGTTATCTCCTGCAGCATCCCAGTGTGTCTTGCGGCTCGTCAAACTTGTAAGTAAACGCAGAGTGGCTTGATTTACTCCGTCTTTGAGATGTGGAAGCCTGTCGTTAGCTAATGGTGGGGAAATAAAAGATTATCTCAGTTATTTTCCCCACTGACCCCCAAACTAAGCCTGCTCTGTTAGCAAAGGTAATGGATTGGATTGGTATTGGTACTTGGTATTCGGTATCGGCCGATTCTTTATCGGCCGATACCGAATACCAAGTATCGGCCGATTCTTTATCGGCCGATACTTAAAGAATCGGCGTCGACGGTTAAAACATTATTATTATTATTATTAATAATAATACCCATTATTTTATGGTCTTAGTGAGACCGGCTAACCCTGTCCGCCCTGTTTTGGACTCCTGTAGCCGTCGCAGGGGTGGGCAGTCCTATCCAGAACGGGCCGGTGTGGGTGCAGGTTTTTGTTCCAACCAAGCAGTCGCACGCCTGATCCCACTGATCCACCAGTAGAGTCTTCGCTGGGGAACTTGATTAGGAGACACAGGTGTGTAACTGCTCGGTTGGAACAAAGACCTGCACCCACAACGGCCCTTTCCGGATAAGCTTGCCCACCCTCGGGAGCAACGGCCGTGAGACAGGCGCAATGACTTTAACCCGTTTGGGTAGATCAGATAAACAATAATAGGACTTCAACACAAAGTTGGGTCAGAATGCACCATGAGAATGAAATGAGTGTCGGCCTTTTCTACTGACGTTCTCTGGGAAGCCTCCTCCTCCTCCTCCTCCTCATGAGTGACATTAAGTTGCCGTTACGATGGGCTTCACATTTTCTACATGGAGGTCGTTTTGATGAAATAAAATGGTTCATTTTTTTTACGACTGCAGAAGATCAGCATGGGGCTTGACCTGCTTGCTCAGCCAGTAGCCTGCATAGTGCTGCCAGTAAGGTTCCTACAGTATTACACAATAGTGGCTGATCTCAGACCAGTGTAATGACGATTGGTTGATTAGGATTGCTAAAAGGCTGCCATAGTGATTTGGGGGGGGGGCGTGCTGTTTGTTGGAATGGATAAGAAACAACATTCAACTTCTTTGGGATGCTACGGGGGGCTTTGACAACCCTTGGGTGTGCTGCGAGCGTTCCCTCACCATCATGCAAGGCTTGCTGTCATGCAAAGTGGGAATTCTGGGAACAGCAATGCCACTAAAGGGCAGACTAGGAGATGTTTTGCTGGATTTAATTTGAATTACGCCCCTCAGTCCCTGATATTACACTACATGAAGTGGGCAACAGTTTGTAGCTAGCCATTTGGATCATGCATGTGTTACTTTGTCGCCTGCAGCTTTGGCCAGAACATGGCTGCTAGCTGTGGTAGTTTTGACCGCTTAGCCCGCCTGTTTTCCCAGCATTCACAACGATATTCTGGCCCAGTGTTTGAGGTGACAGTGGTTAGTTAGTTAGTTTATGTTTTATTCAGTCACCCACAATTAACAAATGTTTACAATACAAACAATTTAGTCAATACAGTGACTGAACAGGCACAGGCAGAAGCATAATGCTTATATTTAAGCCTGTCCTCTAGGACAAATGAAGCTACCCATCAACAGTTTTTACAAGACCAAATAAAGTTACAGAGTCTGTAGAAAAAAATAATAAAACAAAACCATAAAAAAACACAAAAAACCTTTACAAAATCATGGACACTTGTAGCCCTCGAAAATTGCTGTACAAACCGTCCTTTTGATGATCTGAAATGTGCTACACCTTCTTAAATCAATATCAGCACCGTTCCATATTGAAACACCTAAAACAGCACCAACATTTGCAGACATCTCTGAAATCATACTTTGTCTCTTGAGATGAGAAGAACCTTTGTATGGTGACTGGGAGTAGATTTGATTTAGCTCTATACATTATTTGCATTGTTTTGTAATATACCAGATCATTAAATTTCATAACATGCGATTTCATAAACAGTGGGTCAGTATGTTCATAGTAGCCAACCTTATTAATAAGTCTTATGGCTCGTTTTTGTAAGAGAACTATTGCATTAACAGTTGTTTTATACGTTGATCCCCAGACTTCAACACAGTATGATATATAAGGAAGTATGAGTGAGCAGTAATTAATATGCAAAGCCTTATAATTTAATATGTTTCTTGATTTGTACAGAATTGCTATTGACTTAGAAATCTTTCCTTCATATATTGGACATGCTGTTTCCATGTTAATTTATGGTCAATGACCACCCCTAGCAATTTAATCTCGGTCACTCTTTCAATTTCAGCATCACATATTTTTAATTTAATATCCTTGTCAATTTCTTTTCGATTAGTGCTGTCACCTCACAGCAAGAAGGTCCTGGGTTCGAATCCTGGGGTTGTCCAACCTTGGGGGTCATGCCAGGTCCTTTCTGTGTGGAGTTTGCACGTTCTCCCCATGTCCGCAGTGGGTTTTCTCCGGGCGCTCTGGTTTCCCCCACTGTCAAAAAGACATGCATGTTAGAGTTCATACCGTGCCCCTGACCGAGGCCATTGGATAAAGATCTGCAGTTGGTCCCCGGGTGCAGCGTGGAGGCGGCAGCCCACTGCTTCCTCCTAGCCACACAGACCACAGCTAGGATGGGTTAAATGCAGAGCGTGGTTTCCCTGCCGGGGATCAATAGAGCATCTCAAAATCCATTATCCGAACCACTTGTCCTGCTCGTGCTAACCCAACTGCTTGACAAACTCTACATGTTGTCTTTGTTTTCTCCAAAGAGCCATTATGTGGGCTTCTTAGACTGCAACTTCCAGCCTGCAAGGCCGCCCCCTTTTCCCCATTAAGCTTGCGAGGTGCGTGTGCTTGACACTTCTCATCTAGTGGGGCGAAAACCAAAACGACACGTTGTGCTGATGCTACGTGGTGATTTATTGCCTCGTTTTTTTGCCGTGCTCAACATGTTAACGTGATTGTAGAGAAGACATGTTAACTCAGAAATGAATGAGTAGTCCGTTTGGCAACCCTAAAAACCTGGCTAAGAAGAACTTCAGTTGTTCCATCCATTCAAGGCCTTCTACTACTAGTAGTAGTAGTAGTAGTAGTAGTAGTAGGAGTAGTGGTAGTAGTAGTAGTAGGAGTAGTGGTAGTAGTAGTAGTAGTAGTAGTAGTAGGAGTAGTGGTAGTAGTAGTAGGAGTAGTAGTAGTAGTAGTGGTAGTAGTAGTAGTAGTAGTAGTAGTAGTAGTAGTAGTAGTAGTAGTAGAAGGTGGTGTCATGAAATGGTGAGAAAGTCAAAGTGGCCTCACTTCCACGGAGCTCCAGAGTCTGTGTGCGCTCACTATGGAGGGTCAGAACGGGTGCTCCCAGCAAAGGAATTCCTTTACTGGGAGCATAATTACATAATAACAGTATTGCTTATTCGTATTGGGGGGAGGGGGGAGGGGGGGTTTCTTAGTTTTGCACCACACGATCAATTTTGTGCTGCTGGGGTCGGTGAGACTGTTACACCAAAAAATCAAACATAAAACAACGACGCTTGGAAGTGCTTTGGATTTTTCCTGTAGTTGCTCACATTTTGAGTATCCAAACATCAAGTCCCCCCCCTCCCCCCTTTTCTCCCCAATTCTATCTGGCCAATTACCCCACTCCTCCGAGCCATGCCGGTCTCTGCTCCACCCCCTCTCCTCCCATACATGTGGAGTCACCAGCCGCTTCTTTTCACCTGACAGTGAGGAGTTTCGCCAGGGGGATGTAGCACATGGGAGGATCATGCTATTCGCCCCGACTGACCAGAGGAGGCGCTAGTGCAGCGACCAGGACACACACCCACATCCGGCTTCCCACCCACAGACACGGCCAATTGTGTCTGTAGGGACGCCCGGCCAAGCCGGAGGTAACGCGGGGATTCGAACCGGCGATCCCCGTGTTGCTAGGCAACGGAATAGACCGCCACACTACCTGGACGCCAATTCTTAACATAAAAGTTGACGTGAATACATCAAAAACGTGTTGGACTGAATTTCAGCACATGGTGAGTTGAGCCTTTGGGCGACTTGCTGTGGTTGACATCGTACAGCTGAAAACTATTTAACAGACACAAATATGAGGAAGATCAGCTGACGGGGGGGGGGGGTGATCAGTAGCAGGTTTCTGCAACCTGACTGGATGCAACACATGATGTGCCGTGACATTAGACACACAGTCACATGACACCCGGGCCTCTCGCCCGTCACCGGGCCTCACACAGCATGTTGGTACCTGCAGGTGTGTCTTTAAAGTGCACGCAGACTTTTTAATAAGTCTTGTGTCGTTCACCGATATCCTCTTAATTCGGGCTCGTTTACTGGCACAATCAAAATGTGGGAGTGGTCCAGGCCTGTCACTCATGAGTACTCACCCGAGTCCCACCGGTCAAACATGTCTTTAGAAGGCGAAATTCATCAATCAGTCCACTACTACTACTGCTACTACTACTACTACTACTACTAGTACTATTACAGTTACTACTACTATTATTACTACTACTACGGCTACTACTACTAGTACTATTACTACTGCTACTATTACTAGTACTATTACTACTACTACTACTACTAGTACTATTACAGTTACTACTACTATTATTACTACTACTACGGCTACTACTACTAGTACTATTACTACTACTACTATTACTAGTACTATTACTACTACTATTACTACTACTACTACTGCTACAAGTACTATCACTACCACTACAATTACTATTACTACTACTACTATTACTAGTACTATTACTACTACTACTACTATTACTATTACTACGACTACTATTGCTACGATTACTACTACTACTATTGCTACGATTACTACTACTACTATAATTACTATTACTACTACTGCTACTACAATTATTATTACTACTACTACTACTACTACTACTACTACTACTACTACTTTCAGCTGCTCCCGTTAGGGGGCGCCACAGAGGATCATCTGTTTCCATCTCTTCCTGTCCTCTGCATCCTCCTCTGTCACACCAGCCACCTGCATGTCCTCCCTCACCACATCCATAAACCTCCTCTTTGGCCTTCCTCTTCTCCTCTTCCCTGGCAGCTCCATATTCAGCATCCTTCTCCCAGTATATCCAGCATCTCTCCTCCACACATGTCCAAACCATCTCAATCTTGCCTCTCTTGCTTTGTCTCCAAACCGTCCAACCTGAGCTGTCCCTCTAATATACTTGTTCCTAATCCTGTCCTTCCTCATCACTCCCAATGAAAATCTTATCATCTTCATCTCTGCCACCTCCAGCTCCACCTCCTGTCTTTTCATTAGTGCCACCGTCTCCAAACCATATAACATAGCTGGCCTCAGGATGCACAAGCCATGCCGGTCCCAAGCCCGGATAAATGGGGAGGGTTGTGGCAGGAAGGGCATCCGGTGTAAAATCTTTGCCAGATCAAATATGCGGATCATAAATCAGATGAGTCAGTGTGTCTAACAGAAACACATGAGAGCACACAAACACATTTTGGCCCAAAAGAATGTAAGTATAATAGGCTTATCAACACTGCATAATCAGTATTTAACCTCTTGCAGGGTGTTTTATTTTGAAAGGGATTAATTTTGTATCGTTGTTATTGGCCCCATTCGTCCCCTAATGATGACAAGTGCACCTTGACTGTCTGACTAGGGAGGCAAACCACGAAACGACGACACGATATTTGAGTTCCGTTACTTAGGGAGCAAGACTCGGGAAATCCCTCTCGAGTCTGAAATCCTCATTAAATAGTAAACAAGACAGATTAAACATACATCACGAGCCTGCGGCGTTTTATCCCATCTCATGGAATCTCTTATTAAACATGTTCAGTGTTTTTCAGCCATCTTCAGCTTTTCCCCCCCATCAGCTGAAAACTTCCTAAATCTTCCAGGTATTCTGAGCCTTCCTGTCTTCCTCACAGCGCTACATTACCGGACTCATCACCATGTGTTGTTTTAATGGTGCTGAGTCGCTGAAACGAATTCATCCTAGTTACCTTTACAAACCCCCGTCCAACGTTTGTACGGTTCGTCCAGGTTTGCTGAGGATTTTACTTTTTTATTAAAGCCGCTCTGTTCCTGGGCCGCCGGGTTGGCGTGGCGGTCTATTCCGTTGCCTACCAACACGGGGCTCGCCGGTTCGAATCCCAGTGTTACGTCCGGCTTGGCCGGGCGTCCCTACAGACACAACTGGCCGTGTCTGAGGGTGGGAAGCCGGATGTGGGTATGTGTCCTGGTCGCTGCGCTAGCGCCACCTCCCATACATGTGGAGTCGCCAGCCGCTTCTTTTCACCTGACAGTGAGGAGTTTCACCAGGGGGATGTAGTGTGTGGGAGGATCGCACTACCCCTCCCCCCCAGTTCCCCCCTCCCCCTGGAACAGGTGCCCCGACTGACCAGAGGAGGCGCTAGTGCGGCGTCCAGGACACATACCCACGCCCGGCCTCCCACCCACAGGCACGGCCAATTGTGTCTGTAGGACGCCCGACCAAGCCGGAGGTAACACAGGGATTCAGTCTGGTGATCTCCGTGTTGGTAGGCAACGGAATAGACCGCACCACTTGGACAGCCCCCACTCTGTTACCTCTACTTGCAACTGTACCCTGACAATGGGAAGTTCAGTGGGTGAAACAGTGTGGGTATATATCTATGTTTGGCAGGGAGGTGTCCATTTTTAGCAGCTCTCTCAAACTGTGACAATTCAAAGTCGGTGGGGAAAAACAAAACAATCAGCAGTTCCCATTTCGAGATGTTTTGCCTTAGGGCCCGGTCACACAATGGTGGGGGGGGGGGTTAAGTGGAACGGACAGCATCTGGGTGATTAGTAAATCTTTGATGGGCAAGGCTCCAGTGTGAGTATTGTGATTTAGAATCTGAGTTGTTTGAGGAACTAGTGCACGTAATCAATCACTTCCATATGTCCGTCTGAATTTGCCTTAGTTTCTTCGTGTGTTCATACAGCTTTAAACGTAACTAGTGCACGTAATCAATCACTTCCAACAAGATGGGCTTCTGCCGGGCAATCTTCAGAGACGCTGCCGAGGTCACTAATTAAAGTCCAATCAAAGAAAGGGTTTCTGACTCGACGGTCAGACAAGTGGGGATGCAGAAATGAATAAAAACCATGGGGGACTTCGTGAATTCTAAGAAAGTTTGCTGCTAGTGCTGTGCTAAGTAGCAGTAATAAACTGCAGGGAGAGGTCATAACAAGTTGGGTCTTTGTGCATGCTCGGTAATCAAGTAAGGAAATCACGGAAAGTTGAATCGGTTCGTCTGGACACCACGTTTACTGGGGGAAACGTTTCATCATCATCTACGTGACCTCTTCAGTCCCAACTGACTGCAGGTACCCCCACCCTTATAAACAATACAGTGGCATAACCACCCAAACCAACGATCAGCTTCATATGCAAATTACTGTGACCATTAACTAGAGTTACAGTGTGTACTATTCACAGAGGATTGGGGAATAGTTACACTCACAGCGTTGTAAGATGGTGACACAGTTTCAGGACCAGACACGGTTGGTCAGGGTTAAGGGTGGTCCTATTGCTAAGGGTGGGGTCGTTTTGCAATTTCATATGGACTACCTCCACTGCTTCGTGAAGAAAGACGTAACATCATAAGACACCGTTGCTTCATCCCCCTCCATAATGGTGTCCCTCACCTGATCCACAACATCCACGGTGTTCTGAATGTGGTGTTGATTAATGCCTACCAACGGGTTCAGAACAGATGCCAGAAACTTAGAGATGATACAGATCATTGAGTTAATCATACAAACAAACAAACAAGTTTATACACTCACTGGCCACTTTATTAGGTACACCTTGCTAGTACCGGGTTGGACCCCCTTTTGCCTTCAGAACTGCCTTAATCTTTCGTGGCATAGATTCAACAAGGTACTGGAAACATTCCTCAGAGAGTTTGGTCCATATTGACATGATAGCATCACGCAGTTGCTGCAGATTTGTCGGCTGCACATCCATGATGGGAATCTCCCGGTCCACCACATCCCAAAGGTGCTCTATTGGATTGAGATCTGGTGACTGTGGAGGCCATTTGAGTACAGTGAACTCATTGTCATGTTCAAGAAACCAGTCTGAGATGATTCGAGCTTTATGACATGGCGCGTTATCCTGCTGGAAGTTGCCATCAGAAATGACATGGCACGTTATCCTGCTGGAAGTAGCCATCAGAAGATGGGAACACTGTGGTCATAAAGGGATGGACATGGTCAGCAACAATACTAAGGTAGGCTGTGGCGTTGACACGATGCTCAATTGGTACTAATGGGCCCAAAGTGTGCCAAGAAGATATCCCCAACACCATTACACCACCACCACCAGCCTGAACCGTTGATACAAGGCAGGATGGATCCATTCTTTCATGTTGTTGACGCCATATTCTGACCCTACCATCCTAATGTCGCAGCAGAAATCGAGACTCATCAGACCAGGCAACGTTTTTCCAATCTTCTATTGTCCAATTTTGGTGAGCCTGTGCGAATTGTAGCCTCAGTTTCCTGTTCTTAGCTGACAGGAGTGGCACCCGGTGTGGTCTTCTGCTGCTGTAGCCCATCTGCCTCAAGGTTCGACGTGTTGTGCGTTCAGAGATGCTCTTCTGCATACCTCGGTTGTAATGAGTGGTTATTTGAGTTGCTGTTGCCTTTCTGTCAGCTCGAACCAGTCTGGCCATTCTCCTCTGACCTCTGGCATCAACAAGGCATTTTCGCCCACAGAACTGCCGCTCACTGGATATTTTCTCTTTTTCGGACCATTCTCTGTAAACCCTAGAGATGGTTGTGCGTGAAAATCCCAGTAGATCAGCAGTTTCTGAAATACTCAGACCAGCCCGTCTGGCACCAACAACCATGCCACGTTCAAAGTCACTTAAATCACCTTTCTTCCCCATTCTGATGCTCGGTTTGAACTGCAGCAGATCGTCTTGACCATGTCTACATGCCTAAATGCATTGAGTTGCTGCCATGTGATTGGCTGATTAGAAATTTGCGTTAATGAGCAGTTGGACAGGTGTGCCTAATAAAGTGGCCGGTGAGTGTAAGTTGAGGCTGAATACGTCGCTTAGATGAGTGATGAAACGTTTCTCTCGCTAAATGTTGTGTCCAGAATGAGCTCGATTCAGCTTTCTGTGGTAACAAATGAGGGTTTCACCGGCCTTGACCGCCACTGCACACCGGGGCTGGCTGATTCAAGTCAAGCAGCTGGCTCCTGTTCATTTCATTGTAAAACCCTGATGCCCACTGTGTCCAGCTTTAAGTCGATGCCCATCTTGTTCTGTTTCTCAAGCATTTCACACACGCACATACACATAGCCATAGAAACATACGGTAACACTTTAGCATGGGGGACATATACACCATTAATTAGGTGCGTATTAGCATGCAAATTAGCAACATATTGGCTCTTCATTGGTCTTTATTAAGCACTTATTAATGCCGTATTCTGCATGGCCTTATTATACAACCAGTAAGCCATTAACTATGAGTTTTCCCTCTATAACCTCAGAAGTATTGCTTATTAGTAGTACCATCTCAATATGCTTTGCTTAGTATGGCCTTTATAAGGTGGTAGTACCACAAGAAGAGTTATTCTCCCTTACTAACACTTAATGAATATGGTCTGTTCTTACATAACAAAACACAAAACTACAAGTGTTCATAGTGTTAAATTACTGTAAATTAAGTTTTTGTTACTTAGAATATGTTCCCCATACTAAAGTGACATCTTGATCATTACTAATTCACTAGTAATTAAGTTTTTTTTACTTAGAATATGTTCCCCATACTAAAGTGTTACCAAACATACTATACTGTCCCTTTAATTGGTGCTGTTTGGCTCCTCCTACTGGCTCTGTTGGGTTGTCTACAATTAAAGTGGAATTCCAGTATTTTTAAACCTTGCTCTGTTTTTCCATCATTTGGGGTCTAAATGAGGAAAAGGCACGTTATTTTTTTGGAATTGGTTCCAGTATTGAGTGAAAACGCTTCAGCTGGCAGCCGCGAAATGGGATGCAACGTAATCATTGGGGGCAATGGTGCCTGTCAAGGTATGTCCATTAAAAGTGCTTGTTTTTGCCACTTCCAGGCTCAGATTGTTATCATAAGTGTCTGACAACATTATGGGAAGGATCCCTACAGAGGTAGACCTTTTTCTTTACATTTCACTTCTTCTGTTGCAACATCCTTTTTACTGCTACTACTATTTGCGCGTGGCGTTGTGGTTTGGGAAGTTTACAAAAGAAGATATCACGCCAACTCTTATCAGAGCTGACCATTCATTTGAGGTAGCATAGTCTGAGACATAGAGGGACTGCGGTTAATATTTTATTTCCAAAGTCATGGTTGAATATTTAGCTGATTTCGACAGTGCGGATGAGGTATTTGAATTGGAAAGCTGCCCATATTTATTTGAGCCGGAGTATATGGATGAAGAGCTCCTAGAAATTGAAGAGGACAAGGAGAGAAAGAGAGGGGTAACAGCCAGAGGGGGTTGAACCAGCTTCTTTGGCTGGCAGTAGTCATCCCGGTCAAAATGGTACATAGTGCATTACATCTTAAACATTAAATTGCATTAACATACATTAAATTACATCAATATACATTCATATAACAATGCAAAAGCTTACATTGATATGAAATTAAAAAAATGCATTCACATACAATTCAAAGCCAGACAGCACTGAACTTACATTTAGGTAGAATACCAATTAGAAATCCATATATAGATGATGTTTAAAAAGAATGGGAATTATACAACTCCTGTGAAGTGGAACACAAATATTGAAAACTAGCAGCGTTATGCCTCCTACTATTCAGTCTGTCATCTGCATGCCAAAAGATGCCTCTGCATGTTCTTTTAAAGGTTAATTTGGTTTTTTTTATTTGGCAGATAGTAAGGGGAAATTATTCCAGTTTGTTATGGCTTTGTTTTTTTTCCATGAGTTAGTTCTTGGGCTTGGTACCATAATATGACCGTTACTGGCAAATCTGGTGTTGTTGTTATGTGTGTAACTGCAATAAACTCTTTGGTTGAATAAAAATGTTGGCATCTTTGAGTTAATGGTACAGCTGATAAATGTGGCCGTGCTTGAAATCCTTTGCTCAATGGTGAGCCATGACAGGCTGGAGTGCAACTTTTTGGTGTTAGTTCTAATAGAGTAGCCCCGAACAAGTTGAGCCGCCCCGTTTTGTGCGACTTGTAAATTTGCAAGATTTGTTTTGGATGCAGTCCAGTTGGCACCATATTAATGATTTAGAAACTTGACCGAGTGAGTTTGATTGTACGAAGGGAGAACACTTTCTTGTGGCTGCAATGCCTCGGCCCATTTTTTCTAACAGCTGTATTAATGTGCTTGGTGACTGTCAGGGACTAGGCCCAGCAATTTAGCTTTTTCCACTTTTTGTATGGGTTGGCCAGATATGGATAGCTCCAGTTTAGGTTTGGAAACCAATTTGTGTCATGACCCAAAGACAATACCTTTAGTTTTGGATATGTTTAAGGCTAATTTATTTGTTTGGATCCAGTCATATACTATTTCAAGTCGTTAGACACAACTTGATTTAATTCATGGCATATGGTTGCTGCATAATATACAGTGGAATAGTCAGCATATATTGTTAGACCTGCATTCTTCACAGCAGAGGGCAAGTCATTAATAAAAATTGAAAACAGGAGTGGTCTCAGACAACTTCTTTGAGGTATACCAGATGCTAAACGAGTACAATTTGATAGATTACCCTTGTAAAAGACCTTCTTTGTTCTAGAGGAAAGATAACGCTTCATCAAGGTCTTTGCAGATGGGTTAAAACCATAACATGTGAGCTTTTCGACTAAAATATCATGATCAATGACGTCAAACGTGACATTGAAACTGAACATAACTGCTTTGGTATTTTTGACTCATCAGTCTCCCTCAACCAGTCGTATAAGGTGCTGTACAAGTCGAATAACCCTTTCTGTATGCATGTTGATATTTGGTAGTCAAGCTGTTATTGTTAAAGTAATCTTGGATCTGAACATGAATAATCATATCTATAACCTTTCTAATCACAGGAAGAATACTTATAGGTCTACTCTTAGGCCCACTGATACATAACTTATGATCCTTAAGCAATAGAATGATTGTTGCATGATTTTTGGAATGCACGGTGGCCCAGTAGTTGGCACCGTTTCCTCACAGCAAGAAGGTCCTGCGTTCGAACCCCAGGCCGTCCCAGGTCCTTTCTGTGTGGAGTTTGCATGTTCTCCCCGTGTCTGCATGGGTTTCCTCCGGGTGCTCCGGTTTCCTCCCACCGTAAAAAAAAGACATGCATGTTAGGGTTAATACTCCTGTCTGTGCCCCTGAGCAAGGCGATGGAAAGAAGGAGTGGAGTTGGTCCCCGGGCGCTGCATCTGCCCACTGCTCCTATGCAATAGGATGGGTTAAATGCAGAGAACACAGTTGTTGTAAGATGCCAGTGATAAAATAAAGTGGCTTCCCTCCTTCTACAGTCTCGGATACACCCCCACATAGCAGACATCTATTAATATATTAATATTATCTATTAATGTGTGACTCAAGGGCTCTGAAATCTAATCAGCAGCGATGTTTAGCGCCTTGCTGTCAAGATTGTCTGTGCCTGCACTGCGTTATTCAGGAAGAGTCTGCAGACTCTTCAAAATCTTACCATCTCTAGCCTCTATACCGTTGAATTGAAAAATACAATTTGTACTATTCATGATTTCATTACTTATCAGCTCACAAGGGATGGAGTCAGTACCACCTAGGCTCTGCCTCAGATTGTTCACCTTATTGATAAAGAATTTGTTAAAATAGTTAATCTTGAGGCTTAGTTAAAACCATACCATCTGATTCAACAAAAGAGGCACATGTGTATTTCTGCCCCCCCCCATGATTTCCTTCCATCATGTTTAATACTGCCAGTTCTTTGCATATGATATGTTCTCTTCTGATTTTTGTCTGATTTAGTCATTTGGTTTCTCAGTTTACAGTATTTTAAGCTGTCCTCCAATAAACCCGATATTACTGCCACCAATTTAGCTGCACCCCTCTGTTTAACTACCTTCTTCAGAGGTAAATCAATCCATTGGGCTGTTTTCCATTTAGCTGTGAACTTTTTCATAGGTGCATGTCTATTAAGGATTTATTCAAATATATTCATTAAAGCAGTTAAGAAAACCCCAGTGTCGTCAGCACTGTACACGCCATTCCGTTCAATACTTCTAACATCCTCCACTAAGTGATCATTAGCAAGTCTTTTTTATGACCATCTATTAAGGCTGGACAATATGGACAAAATCAAATGTCCTGATATTTTTGACCAAATACCTCTATATCGATATTTTGACAATATTGTAGAGATGACTATTGGTGCTCTCACAAAATATTTACACAATGAAATTTTTTTCTCCAATTGTACTTGGCCAACTACCCCACTCTTCTGACTCCACATGTCTCCTCCCCTACATGTGGAGTCACCAGCCGCTTCTTTTCACCTGACAGTGAGGAGTTTCGCCAGGGGGACGTAGCGCATGGGAGGATCACGCTATTACCCCAAGCTCCCCCCCCATCGAACAGACGCCCCAACCGACCAGAGGAGGCGCTAGTCTAGCGACCAGGACACACACCCACATCCAGCTTCCCACCTGCAGACATGGCCAATTGTGTCTGTAGGGACGCCCGACCAAGCCGGCGGTAACATGGGGATTCGAACTGGCGATCCCCGTGTTGGTAGGCAACGGAATAGACCGGCACGCCACCCGGACGCCCCTACACAATGACATTTTTGAAAAACACTCATTAGTAATGTAGATATGATGTCCCAACAGGTAGAGATAAATAATATAACAGCTGGAACAGTCTAAATAAGTTCAGAAAATTGAATCGCTTCATTGTAATGCAGCCTTTAAAACCAGGGGAAGACGACGTTCATGTCATATCATGATATTACGATATCGTGGTATGACATCGATATATTGATAATTGCCCAGCCCTACCTTCTGTTTACAACTTTGGCTCTTGCTTTAGGAATTTTAGCCTTTCTACTGAGAGCAATGATATTGTGGTCACTAAAACCTACTGGTACAGTGTATTTGAGCATAACCCAGGGACATATATATATATTTATATATATATATATATATATATATATATATATATATATATATATATATATGATCAATACATGTAAAGGAAGTATGGCCTGCTTGATTAGTGAAAACTCTTGTTGTTAAGGAAAAACGTGTGATAAATTACAAGCGCTACTATTAATGATAATAGTTTTTTCTTCCTTGGGCAGTAACTGGCTACCACTTCTATATTCATATCTCCAAGCAAATATGTTTCACTGTTCACGTCAGAGACTGTGTCAGTCCCATCACATAACTGAGTCAGCTAGTCAGCATCAGCAGGTCTGTAGCAGCAGCCCACCGCTGTTGGTTTCAGGTGGGGTCGATGTACTTGAACCCACCATGATTCTGCATCATCCAGCATGAAATTAGAACGTAGTTTAACATGAAGATGGCTGTTATGCAAAAATTGCAACCGCCACCGCCATGTATACGTCTGTCCCTCCTAAAGAGGGAGCAACCATTAACCGATAACTCAGAGTTTTGAATGGATGCATCTAAACAAGTCTCAAATACTGCCCATATATGACTCTAATTAGCAAGCTCCAGATTACTCAAGTCCTGTATCTGATTCCTTATGCTACAAATGTTAACATGTGCAGTTACCAAGCCCTTGTTCAAGGGCTTTAAGGGCTCAATGTCGTCATTTGGGATGAGGAGTTGCCTTGGTCATACAGTGGGACGTGCATAGTTCAGGAACCTTTTGTGTGTGTAACGATCAGTGTGTCATATCTCGGCACTGCAGAACCACCCCTCTCCCGGGCGGCATGCAGCTCAGGCATCAACTCGTCCTTTTCCTTCGTGATAAGGCCAGAGTAGTCTTCACTGATGTAAATCCGCGCTCCGTTAAGTTGTTTTGGCCTGCGATTGTATCTTCTGCTTGTCCTGTGGCGTAGGAGTTTTTTGGCATTTCCCAGTTTTCACCGTTTTCCTCGCGGACGGACACCGCCAATAACGATATTGCCCCGCCAGGATTGCTTGTCCAAATACTCGATCTTTTTCTCAATCCCATCAAGGGTCTCGACAGAGTTTGTCAGATCCTCTTCCAGTTGTTTTTTTTTTCCATTCTCACTTAGCAATGGACTAGACTAGTCTGGACTAGTCTCGAGTTCCTGTATCTGTTTAACCGCACTGTCCACTCCCTTATGCACACCATCTGAGATCATTTCAGCACAAGACTTAAAGTTCTGAGTTTGCTGCTCCAGCAGCTCTCCGGAAAAGTGCTCTTGTTACTCCATCATGGGTTGCAGAGTAGACATTGTCGCTCGCTCCTCCTCTGGGTAGTTCTGTACTTCAGCTGGCACCTTGTCAACAACACACAGATGCACCACAGACAATGGTTTGAGTTTCCAACCCAGAGGAGTAGGCCTCTTTTTCAAATATCTGTTGAATATTCTCTTTTTGAGGGCATCCGGGTAGCGTAGCGGTCTCTTCCGTTGCCTGCCAACATGGGGATCGCCAGTTTGAATCCCCGTGTTACCGCCGGATTGGTTGGGCGTCCCCACAGACACGATTGGCCGTGTCTGCGGGTGGGAAGCCGAATGTGGGTGGCCTCCTCTGGTCGGCCGGGGCGCCTGTTCAGGGGGGAGGGGGAATAGCGTGATCCCCTCACGCGCTACATTCCCCCGGTGAAACTCCTGTCAGGTGAAAAAAAGCGGCTGGTGACTCCACATGTATGGGAGGAGGCATGTGGTAGTCTGCAGCCCTCCCCGGAGCAGCAGGGGGGGGGGTGGAGCAGCGACCGGGACGGCTCGGAAGAGTGGGGGAATTGGTCCAAGGATACAATTGGGGAGAAAAAAGGATGAAAATCCCACAAAAAAAAAATCTCTTCTTGAACTGCGTCCACGGCTCTTCACTCTATAAAAGACTCGTAAAGCTGTGCTCAGCTTCCATAACATGAGTATTTGATGGAGAAATGTTTTCAAAGTATCTTAAAAGATACTTGTAATTAATGAAAGTGATGTGTACGCTGAAACAGTAAACAAGGATGAATGTTGGACAGGTCATTAGGTCATTAGGTATAACAAGGCGTGTGCTAATTAAGGCTAACAAGTCCACAGCTTTCACAGCGTACACACCCACATGCTCGTGGAAACCTTGTAAAACCCAACTGCTCTGAATAAAGCTGGCACATGCCCCCCCCCCTGTCAGCCCTGTGTTCTGAAATGTCCCCCCTGCTCCCCCTGTATTCTGAAATGTCCCCCCTGCTCCCCCTGTGTTCTGAAATGTCTCCCCTGTCCCCCCTGTATTCTGAAATGTCCCCCCGTCAGCCCTGTATTCTGAAATGTCCCCCCTGTCCCCCCTGTATTCTGAAATGTCCCCCCGTCAGCCCTGTGTTCTGAAATGTCCCCCCTGTCCCCCCTGTATTCTGAAATGTCCCCCCGTCAGCCCTGTGTTCTGAAATGTCCCCCCTGTCCCCCCTGTGTTGTGAAATGTCCCCCCTGTCAGCCCTGTTTTCTGAAATGTCCCCCCTGTCCCCCTGTATTCTGAAATGTCCCCCCTGTCCCCCCTGTATTCTGAAATGTTCCCCCTGTCCCCCCTGTATTCTGAAATGTCCCCCCTGTATTCTGAAATGTCCCCCTGTCAGCCCTGTATTCTGAAATGTCCGCCTTGTCAGCCCTGTATTCTGAAATGTCCCCCCTGTATTCTGAATTGTCCCCCTGTCAGTATGCATTCTGAAATGTCCTCTCTGTCCCCCCTGTGTTCTGAAATGTCCCCCTGTCCCCCCTGTATTCTGAAACAATCTAAATGAGTCGTAAATGGAAGTCATGGAACAGGAGCATTTTTCAACAAGTCCAGTTTAACTGTTATTTAAACTGCGTATGTGAAATAGAAAATGTCAGTAAAGTAAAGTAAAGTAAAAACAAAGAGACTACATGAAATCCAGCATTGTAAATGGTCCCTTGCAGTGCTGGGCCACTTCCTGGAAAAGCTCGCAGGACTGGCCGGCCTACACTTATCGTATGTTGTTGGAGACGAACCGCTCAGCCAGTGCAATAGAAAGGTCATAGGTGATGGAAAGTCATGTACACAGCCTGACCGAGTCATTGTCCCTGCCGGGCGGGGACAATGACTGTCCGTCCCTGGCTAATCTCACGTACTCCTGGGCCCATCAGCCTGCATTTATTTGTTTGTTTGTTTGTTTGTTTGTTTGTTTGCACAGTTGTGACTGTATAATCAAGAAGCTCGCTTGGTTGCGGTGATTCAAATGCTTTGAAAAAGGCTTGTTCTTGCTACCGCCACTCCCTCTATTGCTCCACCCTCTAGCTCGCTCAACCAACGCCGCTCCCTCTCTTGCTCCACCCTCTAGCTCGCTCAACCAACGCCGCCCCCTCTCTTGCTCCACCCTCTAGCTCGCTCAACCAACGCCGCCCCCTCTCTTGCTCCACCCTCTAGCTCGCTCAACCAACGCCGCCCCCTCTCTCGCTCCACCCTCTAGCTCGCTCAACCAACGCTGCCCCCTGTCTTGTTCCACCCTCTAGCTCGCTCAACCAACGACGCTCCCTGTCTTGCTCCACCCTCTAGCTCGCTCAACCAACGCCGCTCCCTCTCTTGCTCCACCCTCTAGCTCACTCAACCAACGCCGCCCCCTCTCTTGCTCCACCCTCTAGCTCGCTCAACCAACGCCGCTCCCTGTCTTGCTCCACCCTCTAGCTCGCTCAACCAACGCCGCTCCCTCTCTTGCTCCACCCTCTAGCTCGCTCAACCAACGCCGCCCCCTGTCTTGTTCCACCCTCTAGCTCGCTCAACCAACGCCGCCCCCTCTGTTGCTGCCCGATCTGAGTCAACCGTGTGCATGCTTTCGAATGCGCGACTCCCATCTATGGTTGACCGAGAACGGGAAGCGACAGCATCGAGATCCAAGCTATTGCAGCCAGAAAAGCGCTGTATAAAATGCAACTTGATTGATTGATCCTTTATTGTTATGTCTGTAAGTACAAGAGAGTAAAGTTCTTATGTTTCAGCTGCTCAACACTGCAGCAACAAGACCAATAAAATCACAACAACAAACCAAAAGCAGTAATAATAATAAATAGTGTGTGGTGTGTGTAAGGTTCTGTGTGTGTGTGTGTGTAGGCTCTGCCTTGATAAATGTGCATACATGTGTGTAGGTGCAGTTTATGCATCTTTGCATAAACTGATGATCCGCTGCAGACTATAGGTCAGTACTAGTCAGTCCGGCACCAGGCTTGGTGTCTTTAATGTTTGTTGTTCAAAAGCCTGGTTGCTTGGTGGAAAAAGCTGTTCTGGAGCCTACTGGTCCAGGCTTTGAGGCTGCAGTACCGCTTGCCTGATGGTAGCAGCTGGAACAGACCATAGCAGGGGGGGCGGGGTCTTTGATAATCTTGCAGGTTTTGCTGACAGTGTCCATTGCATATGTCTTGGATGGAGGGAAACTCACATTCACTGAAGTCCTGGGCCGTCCACACAACCCTCTGCAGGGTTTTGCGGTTGTGGGCAGTACAGTTCCTATGCCAGGCGGTGATGCATCCAGTCAGGACGCTCTCGGTTGTGCCTCTGTAGAAGGCCCGTAGAATCCTGGACTCCATGCTGAACTTCTTCAGTCGCCTGAGGTGAAAGAGACATTGCTGTGCCTTTTTCACCACCAGGTGAGGTCCTCAGTAATGTGGACACAGAGGAACTTGAAGCTCTTGACTCTCTCTACAGCAGTCCCATTGATGGTGATGGGGTCCAGCCTCCCCCCTCTCTCCCTGTAGTCCACATTCAGCTCCTTGGTTTTGTCGACGTTGAGAGAGAAGTTGTTCTTCTGGCACCACTTTGTCAGATTGTTGACCTCTCTCCTGGACGCCGTCTCGTCATCGTCGGTGATCAGGCCCATCACCGTCGTGTCATCAGCAAACTGTATCACCTAGTTGGAGCTATGTGTGCCCACGCAGTCATGGGTGTACAGGAAGTAGAGGAGGGGACTCAGGAGTCAGGACGCAGCCCTGGGGGCCTCCTGTGTTGAGGAGCAGAGGTGTTGGAGCCCATCCTCACCACCTGGCGTCGGCTCGACAGGAAGTGAAGGATGCAGCTGCACAGGCTAGGGTTAAGTCCTAAGTCCCTGAGCTTGGTGTAGAGAAAACATTATGCTTCCGGGTGTGAGTCTTGAAAGTAAACAAGAAGTCGATTGTATTTCACAAGTCAGCAGGAGAACTGGCAGAACACCGGATGAACCAAAACCAATAAACTGTGTTTATTGTCATAATATAATAAAGCTGAGTAAACCGTTTATGCTCACCCATGCGTGACTACGGTTGACTCAGATTGGGCAGTGACATGATTAGATGTTAATAAAGAATTTTGATAATCCACAAAAAAAATGTGAACATTGTAAAGGAACAACTTCCTCTAGGTTGCAGTCAAAATGGGAAGCGACGCATATTCTTGTCACTGCCTGATCTGAGTCAACCGTAGATGTGAGTCGCGCATGTCAGCTTTATTGTTAGGGTTCGAATAATTTGTCTCATAGTTAACCTTTTCTTTTTGGAAAGTGCAAGTTCATATTAGGCATGGTTGCATTTGTTTCTGCAGGGTTTTGCGGTTGTGGGCAGTACAGTTCCTATGCCAGGCGGTGATGCATCCAGTCAGGACGCTCTCGGTTGTGCCTCTGTAGAAGGCCCGTAGAATCCTGGACTCCATGCTGAACTTCTTCAGTCGCCTGAGGTGAAAGAGACATTGCTGTGCCTTTTTCACCACCAGGTGAGGTCCTCAGTAATGTGGACACAGAGGAACTTGAAGCTCTTGACTCTCTCTACAGCAGTCCCATTGATGGTGATGGGGTCCAGCCTCCCCCCTCTCTCCCTGTAGTCCACATTCAGCTCCTTGGTTTTGTCGACGTTGAGAGAGAAGTTGTTCTTCTGGCACCACTTTGTCAGATTGTTGACCTCTCTCCTGGACGCCGTCTCGTCATCGTCGGTGATCAGGCCCATCACCGTCGTGTCATCAGCAAACTGTATCACCTAGTTGGAGCTATGTGTGCCCACGCAGTCATGGGTGTACAGGAAGTAGAGGAGGGGACTCAGGAGTCAGGACGCAGCCCTGGGGGCCTCCTGTGTTGAGGAGCAGAGGTGTTGGAGCCCATCCTCACCACCTGGCGTCGGCTCGACAGGAAGTGAAGGATGCAGCTGCACAGGCTAGGGTTAAGTCCTAAGTCCCTGAGCTTGGTGTAGAGAAAACATTATGCTTCCGGGTGTGAGTCTTGAAAGTAAACAAGAAGTCGATTGTATTTCACAAGTCAGCAGGAGAACTGGCAGAACACCGGATGAACCAAAACCAATAAACTGTGTTTATTGTCATAATATAATAAAGCTGAGTAAACCGTTTATGCTCACCCATGCGTGACTACGGTTGACTCAGATTGGGCAGTGACATGATTAGATGTTAATAAAGAATTTTGATAATCCACAAAAAAAATGTGAACATTGTAAAGGAACAACTTCCTCTAGGTTGCAGTCAAAATGGGAAGCGACGCATATTCTTGTCACTGCCTGATCTGAGTCAACCGTAGATGTGAGTCGCGCATGTCAGCTTTATTGTTAGGGTTCGAATAATTTGTCTCATAGTTAACCTTTTCTTTTTGGAAAGTGCAAGTTCATATTAGGCATGGTTGCATTTGTGAGAGAGTCCACCTAGGAGGCTGCGCATCCACAAACTGACAGGCAAAACTTGTATTAGGTAGGTTTCTTTACCTGCATGTTAAAAACTTTTTTTCCATATTTCCCATTCAATTGACTTGGGCGGTGAGCAAAATTCTTATCATGGCTGGAAAAACACTGGCTGTTCTGTCTGTATGTGCGTGTACACCAATTAGCCAAAACATTAAAACCACCGACAGGTAAGTGAATAACATTGATTATCTCGTTACAATGGCACTTGTTATGGGGTGGGATATAGGCAGCCAGTCAACAGTCAGTTCTTGAAGTTGATGTGTTGGAAGCAGGAAAAATGGGCAAGCGCAAGGATCTGAGCAACTTTGACGAGGGCCAAATTGTGATGGCTAGCCGACTGGGTCAGAACATCTCAAAAATGGCAGGTCTTGTGGGGTGTTCCCAGTATGCAGTGGTCAGTACCTACCAAAAGTGGTCCAAGGAAGGACAACTGGTGAACCAGTGAAAGGGTCATGGGCGCCCAAGGCTGACTGATGCGTGTGGGGAGCAAAGGCTAGCCCGTCTGGTTTGATCCCACAGTAGAGCTACTGTTGCTCAAATTGCTGAAAAAGGTAATGCTGGCTATGCTAGACAGGTGTCAGAACACACAGTGCATCACAGCTTGCTGCATGTACGGCTGTGTAGCCGCAGACCAGTCAGAGCACCAATGCTCACCCCTGTCCACCGCCAAAAGCACCTACAATGGGCATGTGAGCGTCAGAACTGGACCGTGGAGCAATGGAAGAAGGTGACCTGATTGATGAATCACACTGCCTGTTACATCATGTGGATAGCCGGGTGCGTGTGTGTCGTTTACCCGGGGAAGAGATGCCACCAAGATGCACTATGGGAAGAAGGCAAGCCAGCGGAGGCAGTGTGATGCTCTGGGCAATGTTCTGCTGGGAAACCTTGGGTCCTGGCATTCATGTGGATGTTATTTGACACCTACCACCTACCTTAAGATTGTTACAGACCAAGATCACCCCTTCCTGACAACGGTATTCCCTGATGGCAGCGGCCTCTTTCAGCAGGATAATGCGCCCTGCCACACTGCAAAAATTGTTGAGGGAGGTTTTAAGTAACATGACAAAGATTTCAAGGTGTTGCCTTGGTCTCCAAATTCCCGAGATCTCAATCGCATTGAGCGTCTGTGGGATGTGCTGGACCGACAAGTCTCATCCACTGTTGCCCCACCGCACATCTTACTGGACTTACAGGATCTGCTGCTGTGTCTGCTTAGTGAAATAATATTGGGCAGGCACATTTGTAATTTGTGATATTGGGCTATACAAATAAAATTGATTTGATTTTGAATTGATTTGAAATAAAACACTTCTCAATCAAAAATGTAAGCATGGGGATATGAACCAGGTGACATACAATAGCAATAACACCTTGTGTATATCATGCATGGTGATAATGGTCATTCTTATTGGAACCCTGTCATGCATGTTGACCATATAAATTTATACCAAAAAGACAGTGTGTGAAATTAATTGTGGCCTGGGTGTTGAAAGGATATGTTTAATTCTATGGGGATCCTGATTTCTGTCATTCAGTGATGTTGGTAACAAGAATGGATTTAAGAAAGCAAAGCAAATTCAAACAGAAAGCTAGCAGATTTGATGTGATTGACTTCATTGTCCAGCTCAGTGGGAATTTGGCTTCTCCCAAGATTTAAATTGGTTTGCTGACTTCTGGCGTTTCAAATACTTGTAGATAGTTCATTGTGACAGCAGCAAAATGTCACGCCCGGGGCAGGAATGGAGGACCCAAGTGCACAGACTGGGCCAGAACCATGCTTCAATAAACCAAAGAGCTTACTGACAGCAGGGAAGGCTCCGAACAGGACGTGGCTCATCCGGCGACCAAGAGTCCATATGTGTGTGTATCTGTGTTTGACGATCTGACAAGGAGCCAGGGCAACCAGGGGGAGTATATACTAGGGGAGCCAATCAGGAAGCTTGGGCACAGGCGCACAGGACAGGGCAGGGGCAGAACAGCCAATCGGAGAAAGGGGAACAGGTGAGTGAAGCAGGGGCATCAGGTAAATGGGGCAGTCAGGGTCACTCAGGCAAATGGGGTGCAGGTGAACCGAAACACCAACCAGGGGAGGGGAACAGGCGAGCCCCAATGACCCAGCTCACACAACCATGACAAAACTGTGCTGAGCACCATAAGCACCAGTCTTTTTGGGGGCTAGGGCGTCAACAACAAATCCATATAGCCAGCCCAGCTCATTGATGTGAATGCAGAGTATTTTGGGATCTGGGCTCTGAGAGTCGTTTTCATTGTTTGACTCGGTTCCTTTCGGAGACCCCTGCTGATATTTGATAGTCAAATTATGCTTCAGGAAAGGTGAAACGTTGCACAAGAACGTTTATAATGTGCGGTTTGCCCCATGACTGAGCAGTTTCCTTATGAAACGTTCATTTATAGTTTTCAAGATATAGTCATGGTTTTAAGTCAGGTGTACTTGGAGTGTACGAAGGATTGTAAGTTGTGGTAATGGGCTGAGTATATTCTAATAAGTTAGAATTGCTGCATACTGCTTTAGAATTGAAACCCATTCAGCCAGAGGACGGGGTAGGAGATAGTAGGCTGAGAGCAAGGAGAACAGGACAGTGTTGAACTTCACTGAGTCGAGATCCTGTTCGTGTGTGTATTTGTGCTCTTGAGGAAACAGTCTGAATGAGGTGAATCAGTTTACTGGTTTACTACCTAAATGACATTAGACGTTCACTGCCTCTTTCCCCTCTTTACCTCTCACACATGCACACTCATTCACACTGGACGTAGCCACCCGGTTGAGAGGACACCAGGGTTGTGTTTTCCCAGAACTTCTTCAGCCTGAAAGGAAGGAGCAGTTTAGTTGGCCGATTACCCCACTCTTCCGAGCCGTCACGGTCGCTGCTCCACCCACTCTGCTGATCCGGGGAGGGCTGCAGACTACCACATGCCTCCTCCGGTGCATGTGGAGTCACCAGCCGCTTCTTTTCACCTGACAGTTAGGAGTTTCACCAGGGGGATGTAGCACGTGGGAGGATCACGCTATTCCCCCAGTTCCTCTGCCCCCCCGAGCAGGCGCCCCGACCGACCAGAGGAGGCGCTAGTGCAGCGACCAGGACACATAACCACATCCGGCTTCCCACCCTCAGACACGGCCAATTGTGTCTGTAGGGACGCCCGACCAAGCCAGAGGCAACACAGGGATTCGAACCGAGATTCCTGTGTTGGTAGGCAACGTAATAGACCGCTACGCTCCCCGGATCAGCAGGGGGGTGGAACAGCAACCGGGACAGCTCGGAAGAGTGGGATAATTGGCCGGGTACATTTGGAGAGATAAAGGGAAAACCCCCTCCCAAAAAAAAAAAATTAATTTACATTACGTTTTCTCATTTATAAGACACTTTGTAACAAAACAGCAAGAAATTAGCAGATATATTCGTTTGTCAGCCTAAAGGCATCTTAGAGCACGGAATAGGATTTGCATCATAGCCAAGGGTGCACACCATGTCAATCATCAGTAATAATGTGAGCGATAGGGATTCCAAATGAGCTGGACAATTCAACATGTCAGTCCTACAGTCATGCTGACAGACCTCTCCAGAGTAATGTAAACCTTGAAAGGCCTTTCTTAAAGGAAGTAAGTCTGCAGCCCTGCTGGAATCCAGGAAATCATCCCATCATGTTGAGGCCAGGTGAGGAAAAAAGCCTGGACTTTCGAGCTTGGCTCTTTTGAAGTGGGCGTAGACGGTACTCTTCCAGAGGCAGCCAAGACGATTGGGGAAAGTAGAAGCTCACACGGTAATACGTGTTCTCGAGTAAGTCAGTGCAGCTCCTTGACCAAGCCAAACAGACAGCAGCGTAGTTTTTAACTCCCGGCGGAAAGCAACTGGGAACTGATGTACAGATATGAAGACAGGTTACACATGTGCGTCTTGGTAGGTGGAAAACCAAGTACGCAGCATCATTCTGGATTCTTGCAGCAGGTTAGAGTTAGCATTTAAGATCTTGTGCAATATTGCCTTTGGCTACCTATCAGTACCACTGTCTTAAAATGCAGCCCCAAATGTTATTCAGCACAAACGCACAGCACAGTGATGTAGCTAAGAAACGTATACAGTGCACTGTATAGCTGGTAGGCTGTGATATACTGAAGAGGAATGAAAAAGCATTTTCACATGTAAAAATTTATTAAAAAACACTAAACAGTGAGGTCCAAGGGTTTTGACTGCAGAAATAGTTTAACACCGGTCTTGATTATCGAGTAACTCTCGAAGAAGTAAAAACAAAAAACCAAGATATCAGCATAGGACATATACATTTATATGAGGCACTCTTTCTTCCATGTGCCACTCATCGAATTCACATTTGCGGCGGCCTCACCCAGTACCGTCCGTGCAGTGTCTTTGTCCACGTCTGCGTCTACGTTTTGTCTTCGTTTGATGGCTGGGAGAGCAGGAGCTGGGTCGGCTGGGAGAGCGGGACAGGCTAAGCTAACTGCTAGCCCATGCAGACCGATGGTTATGATAATACCGAGGGCGGTCTGGCAGCGACCTCACCTGGCGTTAGCTGTGGTGTGTGTGATGTTGTCGTGAGGAGTGCGGGGAGGTGTGTCGAGGGTGTGTGGCTGGGAGAGCTGGCGCTGGATCGGCTGGGAGAGCTTGGTCTGCTTCTGCTGGTGGGCCCGGGGACTATGGCCCCTGCCTGGAGCTGTGCCCAAGGAGGAAACACTGAGGGCATTCTGACAGGATGTGGAAGCGGGATGGGCTAAGCTATCTGCTAACCCATGCAGACCGGCGGTTCCGACAGTCATCGTGGCTGGCGTTTGTTCCCTTGGACAGTGATGCTTGTTTAGTTTGGATATATGTGTGTTAGTTTGGATGTGTGTGTTAGTTTGGGTATGTGTGTTCTTGTGGTTTTTGGACGTGTTTTTGTCTTTGCGTTGTACTGCCGTGGGCTGGGGGAAACGGCATTTCATTTCATGTGTGCAAGTGCATGAAGTGTTTCTGATTTCATCTGTCAGCTTGCAATTCTCTGTCACCTACATGTAGGTGCTACTTGCTAAAATTACTTGCAGTGCTTCCTCTGTGGCATACCTTTTAGCCACTGAAGCTTTTCTATTGTGAGTACTAACATGACCCACACCGATGTAACCTGGAAGTCTATCCAACAGTCTCTGTTTATATAGTGTACTCACTTTCTAAGTCATTTGGGTATTTCTGTGGTGTTTGGGAACCAATCAGCCTTTTTTTCATTGTATTTGAATGGAGTTGGACCAGCGGCTTTGCACACAGCATCACAGTGGCTTTTATTGGTCTTCAAGCCATGGGGCTGGATCAAGGAGTCATGGTGATGTCTGTAAGGGCTGCAGGCAGAAGATAGCCATCTCTGGAATCCACTGGGTCTTAGCTTCCCAAGGTTTTTTGACAACAATCTTTTTCTCCATACCAAAGAGATGTTATTAACAAAAATATGACATATGACACATTAGTCGATTTTGACTTGAGCGACCTGTTAGGCTAATTCGATTGGATGGGCTGGTAGACCAGCATGAAGTGTTATACAGTAAGTAGTCCAACAGAGCGATGACTAGGTCCTGGACCAAGAGCTGAGCAGCAATTATGATCAGATTTTTCAGACGTTTTGCAGAGGAACCGGAGATAACTGCAGTGTGGTCTGAAAATGAGAGCCCGGTGTCGGTCATCACCCCAAGGTTCCTTGCAGTGTTGGAGGGCGTGATTCTTGATGCCCTGAGCCTGATCAATGTGCCCTTGGCAATAGGGGATTTGGCAGCAATGACTGGCAGCTCAGTTACGGACAAGTTGAACTAGAGGTGCTACTAGAGGTGCACTGTTAACACCGTTTACCGTTGCATTGCTTTTGGTGGGCTTTGTTCTCCTCACTACATGTTGTATTTGTTTGCCTTATGTCTTCTGTGGAGTGTTTGTGTGTTTAAATGTTGCCGCTGCTACACAACAATTGCGCCTCTGGGGACAAATAAAACCTACTTGACTTGACTTGACTTGATTTGACTCCTTCAGCCAAGCTGATATTTTAGTGGGACAAACCGCAACCTGTGCAAACAATCCCAGTTTCATGTGGTGGGAAAGAAAGGTAGGGTTGGGTGTGGTCAGCATATCAAGGGTCAGGAGAAACGGCGTGCTAAGGTGACTGGACCAGGCAAGGTGGTAAAGAGTGTGAAAATGGCGTGCGAATGGTATGTTTCCTCTTAATTTACGTCAACACACATTGGCAACATCAGCAACAATTACATGGGTTGTAGATAAGCTTTTTCTTAGGTAATAAATCCGGGGACCACAAACCCTGTCCAGGATGTGGATTATAATCTCCTCCTTTACATATTGCGAACATATTTTAGGAACACTGCAGCATATCAAAAAGTGCACCTGGACAACCGGATTTGGGAAGTTGGTTCGAATGGGTACTCAGATGTTTTTGTCTTTTTTGTTTTGGTCTGCGACTGATTGTGTTTTCTGCATTCCTGTTGCCAGATGAGGACTGGGAGGCGGGCCAGCTTTTGGGGTTTGAACCATGCAGTGAGAACCTGATAACAGGTTGTAACATTCAAGATGGCCGATGTGTCTGCCACGCCCTGCGGACCTGCGCAAACCCTTTTCAGTTCCCGTCGCTGGACAGCTGCCAGACAGCTCTGCAGCATATAGAAGGTACTGTGGTTTGATTTTTATTTAACCATCTTTCTCTGTCTGTCTCTCTGTCTGTCTGTCTGTCTGTCTATCTGTGGATCTTGGCACTTGCATGCTTTACGGGGTTGAGCAATGAGATCAGAAGTTGCCAGCCTTTCAGTATTAGGTCCAGCCCCTGTCTTAGTTTTCAGCTTTGTCTCAGGTCCCCTCTGCTTTTCTGTCATGGCAGTTCAGCAAGCCTCCATTACACCCTCCCCACACACAAACAGATATTAAATGCTTCAGCCTTTCTCATCATTAGTTACTGTTTTATGCTGTTTCTCCTCCTCTTTATCAAGATGGCGCTGGGGGTGGCAGCATCAGTACAGTGCTCTCTAGCACTTTCTTTGTGCCATTCTGGCCTATGATTAACACAGTGACCTATAACATCTCTAAGTTTCTGGCATCTATTCTTAACTCATTGGTAGGCAGTAGTGAGCATCACATTCAGAACACTGTGGATGTTGTGGATAAGGTGAGGGACACCATTATGGAGGAGGATGAAACAATGGTGTCTTATGATGTTGAGTTTCTCTTCACGTGCGTTCCTGTTGATGAAGCAGTGGAGGTAGTCCATATGAAATTACAAAGTGACCCCACCCTTAGCAATAGGACCACCCTTAACACTGACCAAGTGTGTCTGCTCCTGAAGCTGTGTCTTCAGTCCACGTACTTCCCGTACAGGGGGTAGAACTACAGGCATAAGAACTGGTGTGCTATGGCTTGCCCAGTTTCACTTGTAGTGGCCAACTTGTATATGGAGGACATGGAAAAGGTGGGCTCTGATGTCCTGGTTCAGATTTGTAGATGGCATCTGGGTTAAAATTAAATCTCAGGATGTAGCACATTTCACAGACCACATTAACTCTGTGGACACCACATCAAGTTCACCAGGGAGGATGTGAAAAATGATAGATTAGCCTTATTAGACTGTGAAATTGCTATTGGTGATGGGGGACATTGGATTGTTGATGTTTACCATAAACCAACACATACTGATCAGTACTTAAGGTTTGACTCTTATCATCCACTGGAGCACAAACTAGGAGTTATTAGGACGCTGTACCACCAAGCTGACAACGTCCCCACTGACACAGCGGCCGGGGAAGAGGAGAAATCCCACATTAAACAGGCCCTGGTTAAGTGTGGTTATCCTAACTGCGTTTGTCAAAGCCAGGAAGACACCTGGCTGATTGAAGGGAGGAGAAGGACAACAGCCAAGAAGATGCCCAAAACAGTGCACCAGCTGATCGAAGAGAGGACAACAGCTGCCTAAGCGTGAACCAGTGGGGACTCCATATGTGGCGGGAGTGTCAGAACAGTTGAGACACGTATTTTCCAAACACTGTGTCTTAGTTGCTTTCAAACCCCAAAACACGCTGTGCCAGAAACTGACTTCATAACTCAAAATCTGTTACAAACAACAATAACACACAGGTACGTGGATATAAAGTTTTTATTTTAGGGTTTTAAACATGAGCGGTAGTGCGGTGACGTTTGACGTGGATCCAGTGATCCACAGCTCTCATGCGTAGTATAGAGGGCTGTGGAACCCTGTATGCAAACTGACTGGTGTCTACGTATCCACCGGCACAATTTGCCATCGGACACCGTCTACAGTCAATCACAGATCTCTCTCGAGTGGCCGCAGACGCGTTGTTTTGGCCACTGAATTTCTCCGTGGTCACATTCCAACTTGGTACATAGCCTATCAATAGGAATTTTCAGATTTTGATGTCAGTATCACTTCAACATTAGATGGTTAACTCCAGATAGTTTTTTTAGACATCTTAGTTGGAGGAACAGCGGCTGTTCTTGAGACATGAAGGTGACACAGATGAGGGAAGAAGGCTAGTGTGCTGGAGAGGCTCCAACAGTGGGGATTTCGATCTGCACCCCCAGCAATTTAACTGGCAAACCTCTGCTCCATGCCCAACAAAATGGACAAGCTGCTTCTCCTCAATGGGACAAACAAGTTCTTTACACATTTTGCTGCCCTTTGTTTCACTGAAACCTGGCTCAGCAAATCAACACCCAACAGCAAATTGCTTCTGCCTACACCAAATAGATCGTGTTACAGTGTTATTGGAAAAAGTGAAAAGCATTAGAATTTGCTTCTAGATAAACTAAGGTTGATTTACAGATGTCACAGTGTTCAGTAAATACTGCAGCCCGAACTTGGAATTATTGTTCATAAAATGCAAGCCATTTTATTCACTGCAGGAGTTTTCATCCTTCATCCTGGTCAGTGTTTGCATGTCACCCCAGGCCAGTGTGAATGGCTCACTGCAAACCCTGGCTGACCAGTTTACAGGCTTGGAACAAAAACATATGGACTAACTTTTCATAATCCGTGGGGACTTTAGAAGAGCAAAATTAAAGCACAAACTACCAAAATGCAGACAGCATATCAATTTCCTCACCAGGGAAAATAAACACGTTGGACCACTGCTACACAACTCCTCAAGATGCATATCGCTCTGTCACCTGGGCAGCTTTGGGGCACTCTGATCACTGCTTGGTTCTTCTTATTCCAACCTGCAAGCAGAAATAACATGTGAAAAGCCTGTGGTTAAAACAGTGAAGAAATGGACCAACGAAGCAAAGCAGGAACTGCAAATCTTTTGTCTGCACCAATTGGAGTGTTTTTTGATGCTGCAACCTGGACAAACTAACTGACACGGTGACATCTTACATCAGCTTTTGTGAATATTTGTGTGCCTACCAAGACCTTCTGCACATACAACAATAACAAGCCATGGTTCACAGCCAAGCTAAGAAACTGTCGACAGGCCAAGCAGGATTCCTACAGCAGTGGGGATACAGCCCTGTACAACCAGACCAGAAGTTCACTGGCAAAGGAGACCAGAGCGGCTAAAAGAAGCTACACTGAAAAGCTGAAAAATTGGTTTTCAGCCAGTGTCCCTGTGTATGTGTGAAGGGAGCCTGCAAGACATCACAAACTGCAGAAGATCATCTCCACATCCTGAGGACCTGGCTGATGACCTGAATGACTTCTAGTGCAGGTTTGAGAGAGACAAATTCATGCCCCTTACCCAATCCAACCCAATGACAACAGCCCCCACCACACCTCTGGCAACCCCACCGATACTATACTCAGGCTGCACTCAAGATACATGTAGAGGATGTGGGCTGGTCCAGAGGAGTTGAATCAAGTGCAACTGGACTAGGTATATATCCGTGAAGACGTTTCGCCTCTCATCCAAGAGGCTTCCTCAGTTCCCAGCTAGTCAGACTAGCTTGGTCTAGTCAGAAAGGCACGAACTGAGGAAGCCTCTTGGATGAGAGGTGAAACGTCTTCACGGATATATACCAAGTCCAGTTGCACTTGAGTCAAGTCCTTTGGATAACCATGACCTGGATGAATGAGAACATTCACAGATGCGATGTGGGCTGGCTTTTCCAGAGACAGAAGATCAGGTAAGCACAGGGTACTGAAAGTGTCTCCCCATCCTTTTTTAAAGTCTGTAATGACCAACTGGTTCCAATCTCCATGCAGCTCTTAAACAGATCCCTGGAGCTGTGTGAAGTCCCCTCCTGCTTCAGATGCTCCACCATCATCCTGATCCCCAAAGAAGCCCTCCATCACAGGACTGAATGACTACAGGCCTGTCACTCTCGACATCTGTGGTAATGAAGACTTGAACAGCTGGTGTTAGTCCACCTGAGGAATGTCCCAGGACACCTGTTGGACCCCTGCAGTTTGCCTACTGGGCAAAGAGTTCAGTGGAAGATGCAGTCAACATGGGACTGCACTACAGCCTACAACACCTTGACTGCCCAGCGACATATGCAAGGATCCTGTTTGTGTACTTAAGTTTGGCATTCAACAGTATCAGTCCAGAACTCTTCTCCCTCTTCCCCCAAACTCTCCCAGCTCACTGCATCCCACGCCATCTGTCAGTGGATAACTAGCTTCCTGACAGGCAGGAAACAACAGGTGAGGCTGGGGGAAGTCACTTCTAGTATACGGACGGTCAGCACTGGTGCTCCCCAGGGATGTGTCCTCTCCCCACTGCTCTTCTCTCTTCATCAACAGCTGCACCTCCAAGGACCCAGCTGTTAAGCTACTGAAGTTTGCAGATGAAAATACGGTCATTGGACTCATCCAGGATGGCGACAAGTCTGCATATCAGTGGCAGGTTGAGTGTCTAGTGCTCTGGTGTAGTGAGAACAACTTCGAGCTGAATATGCTCAAGACTGTGGAGATGACAGTGGACTTTAGGAGACACCCCTCAGCACTGTTCCCCCTCACAAAATCCAACAGTCGTATGTCAGCCGTGGAGATCTGGGAACTACCATTTCTAAAGGTCTGAAGTGGGAGACCAACATCAACTCCATCCTCAAAAAGCCCCAGCAGAGGATGTTCTTTTTGTGGCAATTAAGGAAATTTGGTCTGCCACAGGAGCTGTTGAGTTAGTTCTACAAATGGATTGCATTTATATAGCGCTTTTCTAGTCTACCGGCCTCTCAAATCGCTTTAAAATGTATGCCTCACATTCACCCATTCACACACACATTCATACACTAATGGCGCCAACCTGCTCATTAGGGGCAGTTAGGGGTTCAGTAGGCCATTCCAGCAGGCTGTCTGGAGGAGCTGTGGATCAAACCAGTGGCCCTTCGATTTCTGGATGACCCGCTCTGCCTCCTGAGCCATCCCACCCCCTATCAGTCACTGGATCTGTCCTGTGCACATCCATCACGGTCGGGTTCGCAGCAGCAACAAAACAGGATAGGAACAGACTGCAGCGAACAGTAAGGACGGCAGAAAAAAATCATGGGTGCTCCCGTACCCACCCTGCAGGACGTGTACACCTCTAGAGCCCAGAAACGGGCGTGCAGAATCAGCATAGGCCTCCCACACCCAGGACATGGTCTGTTTGAACTCCTACCCTCTGGCAAGCGCTACAGAGCAATGTGCACCAAAACCACCAGGCATAGGAACAGTTTTTTTCCCACAGGCCATCTCTCTCATGAACACTTAACAGTATGGTGCAGGAATAGACACTTATTATGTAAATATTACACTTTGTAAATAGCCCCCTTTGGTCAAGGTGTCTCACCTACTTATCTACGATGTGCACTACCTCTTTAAACCAGATGTGCAATAGAAATGTTTGTACAATACAAATGTGCAATTGTAAATGCACATAAAGCTGCTGTATACTGGTTACAAATTATGGCTGTTATTGTTGTGGTTGCCGCAAATACATATAATATAGTATGTAGTTGTGAGGTGGATGGTAGGTGAATATATAGTGTGTACTTCTGGTACATAAGATAATATAGTGTAATATAGTGGGAGTATATGACATGGTCTATTGCCATGATGTGTTGTTGAGTTGTGGTATGGTATAGTTTATGGGCAATATAGTATATAAGCAATATGATATACGGGCATAGGTTATTGATTACTCGGCCATACAACACTTTGTAATGTAGAGAAATGCCTGTTGTGTTGTTGTTCCATTTGTTTCTTGTTTACTTTTTTTTCTCTTGTTTGTGTGTGTGTGTGTGTGTGTGTGTGGGTGATGTCTGCAAGTGTTAGAATCTGCTGTGTACCGGAGTCAAATCCCTTGTGTGCAAAGGTACACTTGGCCAATTAAGTTGTTTCTGATTCTGTCACAACCTACCGGTATGACGCCTGTTTGAGAGCTGTGGTGTCATGCTGACAAGAGGAATTGTGCAGATGCATGTTCCCTTTTTGTTGGCTGCCGAGCTGCAATAAGAACATCAAAATAACAACTTGTTACGGCAGGATCTGTAATCACGAGGGCTGGGGTTGGGGGCAGGGAAGGTAAGTGGCGTGTGTGTGTGTGTGTGTGTGTGTGTGTGTGTGTGTGTGTGTGTGTGTAAGTGCATATCTGAGTGAGCCACAAGCTTCCTGGCAGTTGTCTTTATATCAATGGGCCGATGTGTGCCTTGAACTCAAGATCACAGTGAATCCTCTAGATCACAAGTTCAATTCAACTAGATTGTTCTTTGTTTCATCTGTTTGGCAATGTTGATATTTGAATGACAAAAATTGGGAAAAAGTGTTTTGTTTTTTTTGCAGATATTTGTCCTGTAAATAGTGACTCCCCATCATTTTCTGTGCGGACCGTCCAGAACGCTTCCTGATTTCATCACGAGAACTCATATTTCAGAACTTAATGTGAATTTAGTTTTAATTTAGTAAAGCAACAAGGTGGCGTGTAAAGGTATTTTGAAAAGTGAGATGACAGTTACCACTACTACTGCAACTGCTGTTGATGCCAGTAAAACACTTTATTTCTATGATAGCTGGCTAAGTAACTTGAAGGACAAGTGTTTGAATGCAGTCTGGTGTCCCCAGACTGAAACACCTTCTAAATATTGCCTTGTTTAAATTGTGACTTTTTGATCTTAGTTTGAATTCCTTTTTCCCCCTTTTTCGTGATCACATTCTAAAGACCAGAGCTCAGAAAATCAGATCAGGGTGTTTAAAAAAAATCAGCCTGAGTTGACTGTTGTGCATCTCTTGAGGCTGGCTGGAGTTATTTATATCCATCTTTCATCTTGTTGCTTTTAATGTGTGCTGTTGTGGTTGAGAGGTAACATTTGCATCGAAACAATAAATGATTCCCTAAATCTGATGCTACAGCAAGCGTTGGTACGCAGTTTTACATGGATGTTGAAGCCATAAAAGAGCATGTTTCTGTTTGCATTGTCTGTGAACACTGATGTAAAATGGTTGTCTTGTAATGATCGATCAAGAACATTTCAAAAGGCTTCTTTTCTCACAAGTTTAAGTCAGAATATGAAAATATATAGACTTTATATGGCTTGATAAATAGTATGTGGGGCATAAACCTGAACAAACTACATACAAGCATATATATACGAGACAAAGCGTATGAGACAAAAGGTTCATTAGGCAGCTATGTTGCTCATCAACCGGCATTGGTCAAAAGGGCTTATCTTGTCGAATCCTGATCATGTCAAGTCAATTTTATTTGTGTAGCCCAACATCACAAATTACAAATTTGCCCCAAGGGGCTTCACAGCAACACAACATCCTGTCCTTAGACCCTCACATCACATCACATTTAGACCCCAGGAAGAATAGTCACTGCTGAGGCAGTGATTAATGGGGATCTGAAATAAATAAAGAAAGAAAGAAAGAAAAAGATCATCATCAATTTCTTTACATTTTCCTCTTGCGAAAGCAAGCAAGCAAAATGTTATTCATATAGCACTTTTAAAAACACACAGTTACAAAGTGCTTTACACTCAACACACAAAATATGAATAGATATATAAAATAAATCGAATGAATATAAAACGTGGCATAGGGAGTAACAGACCAAGCTAAAAATGAACCAAAACAGAAGGCAAGGGTGGGGATCTATAAAAAGGCTTGCCTGAAAACATGGGTTTTTAGAAGCCGCTTAAAACAGTCCAAAGATTCAGCAATTCTAATGGAGTGGGGAAGATTATTCCAGAGGCTTGGGGCTGAAACTGCAAAGGCGCGGTCACCTTCTGTTTTGCAGTTGGCGTGAGGGATGGATGGGCTGAGGTTTTAGGATCGGAGTGGTCGGGAAGTGGAATGAGGAATGAGAAGATCAGAAATGTAACTGGGGGCAATATCATGCAGTGCTTTAAATGTAATCAGTAACATCTTATAGATTCTTCTGAATTGTACGGGAAGCCAATGGAGGGATGCAAGAATAGGGGTAATATGGGACCTATGGCTAATTCTAGTTAGTAGTCTAGCAGCTGCATTCTGAACCGACTGTAGATGATTTAAAGTAGCTTGGCCAGAGTAGAGGGAGTTACAGTAATCTAGGCGGGCGAAAATGAAAGTGTGAATTAATGTTTCAATATCATTAAAAGACAAAATATTTCAGATTTTTGCAATATTTCTTAGCTGAAGAAAACAGAATTGGACAAGCGTAGTAACATGGTGATTAAAAGACATATTCTGGTCAAAGATGATACTAAGATTTTTAGCGGTAGTGAAGTTTGAATGAAGTGGACCAATAAAATAATCAACTGCAGTGGCAAAGTTGTCAGGACCAATTAAAAGAGATTCAGTTTTGTTGGGGTTTAGATGGAGGAAATTAAGGGACATCCAGTCTTTGGTGGCAGCTTAGTAATCGTGGCGGGAGGACAGTTGATTGAGGTTATTGGGTTTGGCAGAGAAATAGATCTGAGTATCATCAGCATAACAGTGATATGACATGTCTTGAAAGTGATTAAACAAATGACCCAGAGGAAGCATGTATAAAGAGAAGAAGATTGGCCCAAGAACAGACCCCTGGGGGACTCCACACAGTAGGGGAGTTGACGAGGATACAAGATTTTTACAATAAAATAACTATTAGTCAGATAAGAGCGAAACCAATTTACCGCTGTACCAGAAATGCCAACCCAGTTGTCCAACCTATCAAGTAAGATGGCATGATCGATGGTATCGAAGGCAGCGGTTGAATCTAGGAGAATAAGAATAAAGTGTTCACCTTTATCAGCATGCATAAGCATGTTACTGGGCACTCTTAGTAATGCAGTTTCAGTACTATGCTTGTGACGAAAGCCGGATTGAAATTTGTCAAAAATGTTATGACCTTCAGTCAGCTGCAGGATTTGGTCTGCAACATTTTTTTCAAAGATTTTAGATAAAAAAATAAACTTTGGAAATTGGTCTATAATTCTCTACCCTTGCCGGATCAAGAGAGGGTTTTGTTTTTTAGGAGGGGATGAACACAGGCAATTTTAAAGTAGTCAGGTACAGGCCTGGATGTGAGTGAGCAGTTGATGATAGAGAGCAGGCTGGGTCCTATGCCAGGGAGCATGGATTTTAATTTTTTTTTGTCAAAACGATATCACATGGACTTGAGGAGGGACGCATAAGGTCTACAGTATTAACAAGGAACTGTAGAGAAATGTGAGCAAATTCTGGCATTAAAATTGGACGACTGAAAGGGGTGGGGGGGGGGACAGTGGGGGTAAAATTGGACATTAGGCCATCGATCTTGCCAATAAAGGAAGACAAGAAATGTTCAGTCATTAGCAGAACAGGCGGAAATGGTCGGAATAGAGGGATTCACAAGCTGATTCACAGTACTAAACAGAAACCTAGGGTTATGTTTATTACTCTCAATCAAGTCAGAGAAGTACACAACTCTCGAATCTTTAATAGTTTGATTCCATTTTGATAATAACTCCTTCATATGGAGTTGATGAACTTCAAGAGTAGATTTGTTTCATCTGCATTCGGCCTTCCTATATTCCCTTCTTTTTTGATGGATGTTTTCACTGATCCAAGGGGTTGTGTCCTGGAAGTATATGGAGCCGAAAATCAAGGGCAGATGTACACAAATCATTAAACCAACTAACTTGGTCATTAATGTTGGCGAAGTGAGGAGGGCAGCTGGCCAGTCTGGAAAAATAACTAGAAAACATGGCTGCTGATTGCTTGTTAAAGATGCGAGAGTTAATTTTATGTTTCTGGGGTAGTGTAGTAGGTGGTAAAGAAGCATCACAGTTAATAGAGACAAACTCAGTTTTATTCAGGGAATTAAGAGACATGCTCAGGGTGAAAACTAAGTCAAGGGTGTAGCCACGGTTGTGTTTTGGGCCAGTGACATGCTGCACAAGGTTAAAAGATTTAGAAATTAAAAAAAAACTATGACAAATGAGTTAAAAGGATTGTCAATATGAATGTTAAAATCACCAACTATAATGGTCCTATCAAATTTAGGAACAAGAGAGGACAATACCTCAGAGAATTCATTGAGAAAACCTTTCGATGAATGGGGGGGGTCGATAAATTATTATACAGCAAATTGGGTGTCACGCACAATTTTAGAAGTTACGATTTCAAAACTATTAAAAGAACCAAAAGTAAAAGGAATACAAATGTAATGGTTCTTAAAATCAGCTACTATACCCCCCCCCCCGGCCTGTTAACCTGGGTTTGAGCACTCCCCAGGTTTAAGCCAGGTCTCGGTAAGAAATAGAAAGTCAATGTTGAGGGAAGTAATTACATCATTGAGAATCAAATATTTATTTGACATGGACTGGGCATTTAAAAGAGCAAAAACAATTAGAGTAAGGGGCTTAGTTGGACTGGAACCACTACAGCAAGCTGCAATTACTGTAATATCCCATTTCCCCTCGGGGACTAATAAAGTATTTATAATTCTGATTTCTGCAATCAAATAATCTGGCCTGACAGTTGAAGACACATGATGCAAAGGGGTAGTGGGTATTAAATCGTGGCCTAATCCTAACAAGTATATTGTAAGAGCCATGGGACGAGAGAGGACTCACCATTAGAAGAGCTGGTTTACACAGCGCAACAAGTGGTAAAGAACGCGAGACATCATGTTTATGGAACAAAGGTATTGTTTATATATACCTATAGAACTAACCTGGGGGACTGCGTGGAGTGGAAATAGTCATTCATGAATACAAGACCGCACAACGTAATGCCAATCGGCCGCTAACATGCGGCTACCCAGCTTGTTGAGGTGGACACCGTCTCTTCTAAAAAAGGAAAAGCGTTCCCAGGACAAATCAAAATGGTCAAGAAGCCAAATTATGAGCTCTGCAGGCGGACCGGAGCCAAGTGTGGAGGCTGAGGATTCTGCTGAAGCGTCCTACTCCACGGGCCACTGTGGGAATATGACTGGAAAGCAAAACAGATTTTCTGGAAGAACTTAAAAGTTTAAAAAGGTTGTTAAAACCCTTTTTAGTCAGTTCAGACTGCTGACAAGCTGCACCGTTAGTCCCCACACGCACTATCATGCGGTTGGTAGAAGAAGATGGGAGCAAGCTACGCAGCCCGGGAGCTTAGCCAGGATGACGGGGATCGTGGCTCCAGGGAAACGGTGTGTAGCTGCGTTGGAAAAAAAATGGATGTTCCTGATTATGGAATCCCCCACTATTAATGTAGTTGGGGAGAGGAGGGGATGGGGAGCTGACGGCTGTGGGTTCTCAGCGTGGGAGAGAGCATAATCTGGTTCCGCAGGCTGTGTTAATGTCACTGGCTGACGCAGGGCTGTCTGGGCTGGCAAGTGTTGCGACGAGGCAACTACAACAGACCTGCAAGAGGGATACCCTGCCAACTCGGGACGAGGGAGACTTCCATTTCTGAGCATGGCCTCTCTCCAGGGGATCACACTGGCCCGCAAAATAACCCGCTAATGTCCGCCTTTGGTCAGTGTGTAAAGGCGGATGTTAGCGGGGGTTTTTGGGCCAGTGTGAAAGCTTACGACGGGAATTCCTTCACTGGGATGAGAAGCCGATGATTTGGCTTTGCAATGGAGCGGCAAGCCAGCTGAACATTGCTAGCCACAGGAGGTGTGGAAGCTGCGATGCAGTCAGACAGTGTCGTGTAGCGGTTAAAGAGCCTTAGGTGGGGGGGGGGCTCCGCCCGAGTCTCTCTTACGACCGCGGAACACCACTTTGACCCCGGACGACTGGTGGTTGGGTGTCGAGCAGCAAGCCAGCCCTGGGCTACCTGTGGCATTACCATTGTGCTCACTGACAGGCAGCTCATCCAGAATAATAAACCTGTTCTCCAGCCGACCCTCCGTTGCAACATTAGTGGACCTGTGCTTGTTGTGTCTAACTCTTCTTTTACCCTGGAAAACATCTGTGCAGAGTTCAGGGTTTGACACTGTGGGGGTAGAACAGGTCTTCGGTCTTGCTCTGTGGTTTAGTCAATAGCACATATCCAGATCCGATGTGGTGTCGGTCTCAAGTGGGTTCAGGCCAGAACAGTGAATAGTGTCATCGGTGAGGGGCTCGTTTTGTCCGAAAGCCTCTTCGCAACGCCGGTTCTGATCGTCAGCCGGTTCCCGGACATCAGCTTGGGAAGCAGCAATCAAACCGTCAATAAGTTGTTCATCCTCTCGTATTTGGTAGAGCATAGAGATTCTTTTCTCAAGCTCGGCGGTGGCACAGTTGATGCATTCAATGGCAGGAGAAGAGAGGGGAGGCATTTTTCCCAAGGCCCGAACACTGAACATGGGAACACGGCTGTATTTCCAGAAATCAAACAAAACAGCTCAGCGAGGAAGTAAGAATAAATAAGAATAAAACCGCCGATCACGGCCATGGCAGAGGGCCGAGTCCATACAGAGTTCGCCATACACGGCGAAAGCGCTGCGAAGTCCGAGACTCCAGTGGGTTCAAGTCTGTGCAACAGTCAGTCATCCGATAAAATCCAGAAAGTGGTGCAGGCAAGCCACAAGGTTAATTAAAAGTTGTTAAAAACAATGTTGAGGCTAAAAACTAGATAAAAATGTCAATTTATGACAGACCCTCTAGCAGTAAATCACAATGCCGACACCAACAAAGGCAAGAAGAAAGCTAGATGTAATTGAGGAACCGATTACGGGCGTATACACTTACTTTTGTGTGTACTTGTGTGTTTGAGTGTGCACATGTGTGTCTGAACAAGCTGTCAGGGATCTATCAAGGATGGAAATGGCAAATTTTGCCAAATTTAACGGAAGTTTAAACGACAAACATGATGCAAATACTAGGGTTAACGTCAGTTATAAAACCTGCACTGCCACCATGCCTTGTACTTTGGTCAAGGAATAATTTGTTTAAATTCTTTGGCCGCAGTAAAGTTCTTTGTAATGTCTTTTTTATCCGCCACAGCTGCTGCTCGCTGTCTCCCTGCTTGCCCGAGTGTGCTCTCGCTTCATAAGCCTGCCTGTTGCACACACACAGGGAATTGCCTCAGCAGGGAGTACCTACCGTGCCAAGCAGCCCGGACTTTACAGCCTCTAGTCAGTGAATTGTCTTGACTAGATGCATTGCAAATGACTGTCTGTTACGCTGCAGTATTTGTACCTCTGTATGTGTACTTTACATGTGCAAAGGGGAATTAACAGATTGCTGAAGGCGTTCTGTGATGCTTACCCGCTTTGCAGTTTGTGTGTGATTTAAGAATGCCACAAATTATTGTTTGCTTTTAGGTGTGTACACTACTCTGTCCGCTCGGCACCTAAGGGGAGGGGGTGTCATATATTGTACTGAATGCAGTTATGATTGATTTTTAAAAACTTTTTTTTAATATACTTTATTGATACCCGTAGGGAAATTACGCTCTGCGTTTAAGCTAGCTGTGCAACTAGGAGCAGTGGGCAGCTAGCCATGCAGCACCCGGGGACCAACTGCAGTTCATCTTGCCATGCCTTGCTCAGGGGCACAGACAGGAGTACGAACCCTAACGTGCATGTCTTTTTGATGGTGGGGGAAACCGGAGCACCTGGGGAAAACCCACCGCAGACATGGGGAGAACATGCAAACTCCACACAGAGGACGACCTGGGATGACCCCAAGGTTGGACTACCCCGGGGTTCGAACCCAGGACCCTCTTGCTGTGAAGTACTATGGGGACTAAATTGTGATTTACTGCTACGGTAGAGTGACACATCAGATGTGGACTGTTGAAGTAAGCCTCCCATTGGTGCCAACTATTTCAGTTGGAACTTCCTTTGCTCTCGGTGTGTTGCTGTTCTCAAAGTCTTTGTCTCCATGAGCTGAAACAATGACAAGCGCTCCAGCTAGCGGTCTACATTGCCATTATGGAAAACGTTAGTGAGCATTTGGATTGCGTAATAAGGCAGGCCTACAAGGCTCATTGAGTAGAATCTTTTAGAAAATGTATCATCCAAAAGGCATTATGATGATGGTGATGATTTATTTTGAGCATGTAAATAAGCAGGACATAACATACAGATAAGCCATTGCCAATAATCTGAAGCGATCAACAAATCCACACATCAAACTCAACAAACAAATCTCCATATACATCAGATTATGTGTTACATGTTGGAAAAGCAGTAGGAGGAAGTATACACTTGTTTTTTACTACCCCTTCTCACCTACTCAAGTTAATTCAGCTACTATACATTACAACCTCACTTCCCACTGTACTGTGTAGTTCACCTGCAGTACAAGTTGTGCTGCACAATGCAAACTCACCTACTGTGAACAATAGGAGAAAAAAGAGGGGAAAAATAGAAAACAAAATCACACGACAGAAAGAAAAAAGAAAACAAAAAACACATCCTAATATCGTGTACCAAGAATAAACAGATCTCAATGCTGCATATAACCCGAATATCCACTCGGTGTCATATGAAGAAAAAGGAAAGAAAAGTGTAATAAGAAATGTGGAGCGATGAATAAAACGGAGACAGTCAAGGCAACTCTTTATCATCCCTATCTATATCTCCCTGATAATCAGACCTTTGTACTTCTTCTTGCACTGTGTAATGTGTGTACTTTCAGTTCCATTTTCAGACCGTTCCACAGTTTTACCTCACAGATTGAAAGGCCCATGCTCTTCACAGTTGCACCAACACATCATTTCTCGAAGTTAAATTTCCCTCTCAAATTATATTCCCCTTCTCTATCTGAGAATATGTTTTGTATATTACTGGGTAGTGGATTGTTTCTGGCTATGAACATTATTTGTGCTGTGTTAAATCCTATTAAATCCCTGAACTTCAAGGCGCTTGACTTTAAAAATAGCTTGTTAGTGTGTTCACAATATCCTACATTATTAACTATCCTTATGGCTCTTTTTGTAGTGTACATAATAGTTGTAGGTTGGTTTTGTAGGTGTTACCCCATACCGCCACACGGTAGGTCAGATACGGTAAAATAAATGAACAATGCAGAGTGTACAATGATTTATGATCCAAAATGTGTCTTCCATTGGGGTACCAGGGCATTTGCTACAAGCCACCCGGTCCTTGTATAACCAAAGTGAGAGCTGTGTCTGTATTCTCGGCACAAAGTCAAACACGCCTTCGGTGGGTGTAGGACTCCAAGGTTTTCCCTTTGCCTCCGATTCTGTTTGTGATATTCATGGACAGGATCTCAAGGCGCAGCCAAGGTGAGATGTGTCCGTTTTGGTAACCTCAAAATGGCATCCCTGCTCTTAGCAGATGATGTGGTTTTGTTGGCTTCATCAGAACACGACCTCCAGCGCACACTGGGGTGGTTTGCAGCTGAGTGTGAAGTGGCCGGGATGAGAGTCAGCACCTCCAAGTCTGACGCCATGGTTCTCAACCGGAAAATGGTGGATTGCACCCTCTGGGCTGGGGAGGAGTTGTTGCCTCAAGTGAAGGAGTTCGAGTATCTCTGGGCCTTGTCCACGAATGAGGGTAGGATGGAGCGGGAGATTGACAGGGGGATTGGTGCAGCATCAGCAGTAATGTGGACGTTGTACCGGACCGTTGTGGTGAAGAGGGAGCTGAGCCGGAAGTCAAAGCTCTCAATTTACCAGTCAGTCTTTGTTCCATCCCTCACCTATGGTCATGAGCTTTGGGTAGTGACCAAAAGGGTGAGATCGCGGATACAAGCGGCTGAAATGAGTTTCCTCCGTCGGGTGTCTAGGCTCAGGTTTAGAGACGGGGTTGAGGAGCTCGGATATCCGGAAGGAGCTCGGAGAAGAGCCGCTGCTCCTTCACATCGAAAGGAGCCAGTTGAGGTGGTTCGGGCATCTGATTAGGATGCCTCCTAGGCACCTTCCTTTGGAGGTTTACCAGGCATGTCCAACTGGGAGGAGACCCCGGGGTAGACCCAGAACTCGCTGGAGGGACTACATGTCCAGTCGGGCCTGGGAACGCCTCGTAATCCCCCAGGAGGAACTTGAGGGCGTTGCTGGGGCAAGGGACATCTGGAGTGCCCTACTTAGCTTGCTGCCACCACAACCCGACCCTGGAGAAGTGGCTGATGATCATGATGATCATGATGATCATGATGATGCATGTGTCTTGCCTTTCTCATGACTGCAATGCTCCTTGCAACTTTGTTCGCACATATGTTATGTGAGTTTTCCAGCAGATTTTGTGGTCTAGTATCACACCGAGGAATTTATTTTCATATACTCATTCTAGCGGGACATTATCTATCACTACTTTTATTTTTTTGTTTATTTAATAAATTTCCAAACAACATAACCTTTGTCTTGTCCAGATTAAAGGATATTTTGCTTTTTCAAACCACCATTTTAATTTTTCCATTTCTATTGTGGTCTCCTCCAAAAGCTGCTGGAAATGATCACCAGAACAAAATATATTCATATCATCAGCATATCAAACACATTTCAATATCTTCGTTATCTTATATGTATCATTTAAGTACAGAATGAAGAGTTGTGGACCTAAAACTGACCCCTGGGGTACATCACAAGTAACATTCATGCATGAAAACTTATGTCGCCTATCTTCACAAACTGCTGCCTATTACTTACATAGCTTCTTTGCCAATTCTGCACCACCCTTCTGATGCCATACCTTTCCAGTTTGTCTGTTAATCTATTGTGATCAATAGTGTCAAAGGCTTTTTTTTTTAGATCTACAAATATTCCCACAGCAAACTTTTTTTGGTCTATGCAATTAGTTATTTCTGCAATTAACTCAATGAACGGCAGACATGTCGATCTGTTTGGTCGACACCCGTCGTGGCTACCGCTCAGCAGATTGTGCTTCTCAATGAATTTGTCTAGTCCAGCAGCACATGGTTTTTCTGAGAATTGTGATCATAATGAAATCGGTCTGCCTCCGTTACTGTTAGCCAAAAAGCTAGTTCATTAAAGCTCCTTCGTTAACTCGTCATTTCAGCATCTCTACCGGGGGAGATTTGAAGGGTTGTGGGTTGCTTGTTACTGGCAGCTGCTCTAAGGAAAGGAAAAGAGGTGGTGTGGCAGTCTGTTCTGTTGCCTGCCAACATGGGGATCGCCAGATCGAGTCCCCGTGTTACCTCCGGCTTGGTCGGGCGTCCCTACAGACACAACTGGCCGTGTCTGCGGGTAGGAAGCCGGATGTGGGTATGTGTCCTGGTCGCTGCATTAGTGCCTCCCCTGGTCGGTCGGGGTGCTTGTTCAGAGAGGAGGGGGAACTGGGGGGGAATAGCGGGATCCTCCCACACGCTACGTCCCCCTGGTGAAACTCCTCACTGTCAGGTGAAAAGAAGCGGCTGGCGACTCCACATGTATGGGAGGAGGCGTGTGGTAGTCTGCAGCCCTCCCCGGATCAGCAGAGGGGGTGGAGCAGAGACCGGGACGGGGTTATTGGGGTTATTGGCCAAGTACAACTGGGGAGAAAACGGGAGGATTTGGGATGTTGAGGCCGATGCCGCTGCTAGAGGGAAACGGGGACAGATGACCGATACGGCGGCCGAGGTTGAGGATGAAAACAGGCCCTTTTATTTGGCTCGTGCACCAGCTTGCTCCAATATGGCGATGCAAAGGTATCCAGAAAGTCCGCTTTTAAAGAAATAACTTTATTAAAGAATATTTACCATCATTATAAATTGACAACCAAGTCTAGAAATGAACCCTGACAAAATAGAGAGTAAATCAAAATAAAATAAACGGCTAAAGAAAGGTCGGTGCTGCATGTCCGGTGTCGGTCTGTTGCTGACTGGTGGTTCTGTTGCTGACTGGTGGTTCTGTTGCTGACTGGTGGTTCTGTTGCTGACTGGTGGTTCTGTCACATCGGCCGGGCCATTCATCAGTCGGCTGTAAACAAGCAGATCTCATACAGAGATGCCCACGGGTCATAACTGTACAATATCACAGAACAAATACAATTACTCCAGCCGTAGCCTGTAAAATCGTTGCTAAAGATGTCCTGCTAAGGGGGGGGGGGTAAGAGTTATTGCCTCCCCATGGGCCACTGTAATGCCCCGGCTATGCAGCAGCGGGCCGGGCTTGTTTATTGAAAGCAATAGAGGCGGATGTAAAAGCCAAACTGACACTCCGCAGGGTAATTGTCTTAGAAAGTAAGGACGCCAGCAGCACCCTGATCCCCGGTGTCCCGGGGTGGTGAGGCTGGGAAGGAGTTGGACATTATAATCAGGCCGTCCTCTGGAAAGGTGGCGAGGTTACTCAGAAGCACAGCCATGCGGTCTGTCCAAGCAGCTGCCTGGTGAGAAGTGTGAGCTCGGGCCTGCTTTACCGTCTTATTAAGCGTTATGTGTTGAAGCATGTCTGTTGTGTGTGTGTGTGTCTGTGTGTGTGTCTGTGTGTGTGCGTGTGCGTGCATGTCTAAGGGTTTTTCTCCATATGTGTGCCTGTGCAAACATACCTCACGGAGAAATGTCTGGAATGTGAAGAATTTCCTGAATCCCACATTGTAATGACAATTTAGTAAATATAACTGTAGCTGACCGTCCACCAGCTACCCACGCTCAGAGAGACATAATATAATCACCACTGTCAGACACACCACACCGGTCTGTCCATAAAGACACCACACCGGTCTGTCCGTAAAGACACCACACCGGTCTGTCCATAAAGACACCACACCGGTCTGTCCGTAAAGACACCACACCGGTCTGTCCATAAAGACATCACTCCAGTCTGTCCATAAAGACACCACACCGGTCTGTCCATAAAGACACCACACCGGTCTGTCCATAAAGACATCACACCGGTCTGTCCATAAAGACATCACTCCAGTCTGTCCGTAAAGACACCACACCGGTCTGTCTGTAAAGACATCACTCCGGTCTGTCTGTAAAGACACCACACCGGTCTGTCTGTAAAGATATCCTGTCCATAAAGACATCACAATGGTCTGTCTGTAAAGACATCACTCTGGTCTGTCCGTAAAGATATCCTGTCCATAAAGACACCACAATGGTCTGTCCATAGACACCACACCGGTCTGTGTGTAAAGATATCCTGTCCATAAAGACACCACACCGGTCTGTGTGTAAAGATATCCTGTCCATAAAGACACCACACTGGTCTGTCCATAAAGACATCACACCGGTCTCTCCATAAAGACACCACACCAGTCTGTCCATAAAGACGTCACACCGGTCTGTACATAAAGACACCACAACAGTCTGTCCATAAAGACATCACACTGGTCTGTCCGTAAAGACATTCGGTCCATAAAGACGTTACTCCAGTCTGTCCATAAAGACACCCCACCGGTCTGTCCGTAAAGACATCACACTAGTCTGTCCATAAAGACGTCACACCGGTCTGTCCGTAAAGACATCACACCGGTCTGTCCGTAAAGACATCACACCGGTCTGTCCATAAAGACACCACAACAGTCTGTCCATAAAGACATCACACTGGTCTGTCCGTAAAGACATTTGGTCCATAAAGACGTTACTCCAGTCTGTCCATAAAGACACCCCACCGGTCTGTCCGTAAAGACATCACACTAGTCTGTCCATAAAGACGTCACACCGGTCTGTCCGTAAAGACATCACACCGGTCTCTCCGTAAAGACATCACACCGGTCTGTCCATAAAGACACCACAACTGTCTGTCCATAAAGACATCACACTGGTCTGTCCGTAAAGACATTCGGTCCATAAAGACGTTACTCCAGTCTGTCCATAAAGACACCCCACCGGTCTGTCTGTAAAGACATCACACTAGTCTGTCCGTAAAGACGTCACACCGGTCTGCCCGTAAAGACATCACACCGGTCTGTCCGTAAAGACATCACACCGGTCTGTCCGTAAAGACATCACACCGGTCTGTCCATAAAGACATCACACCGGTCTGTCCATATAGATATCACACCGGTCTGTCCATGTAGATATCACACTGGTCTGTCCGTAAAGACGTCACACCGGTATGTTCGTAAAGACATCACACCGGTCTATCCATAAAGACATCACACTGGTCTGTCCATAAAGACATCACACCAATCTGTCCATAAAGACATCACACCGGTCTGTCCATATAGATATCACACCGGTCTGTCCATGTAGACATCACACCGGTCTGTCCATATAGATATCACACTGGTCTGTCCATAAAGACATCACACCAATCTGTCCATAAAGCTAGTCTTGTAAGGAAGATGACATGTTCACATCCACTTTGTTCTGAGGGGTCTCACTGATCCTACTGCCACACGACTTACTTGACACGTATAGTCCATAAAAGTAAGTCCGACGTGAGGAAAGACAAAGGACCAGAATTGGTGTTATGATGTTTTACCTGACAACAAAAAATAGTTCTTCCTGTTGCCTGAGACGGCTCAGATATATTTCTCAGTGTGAACACATTTCACCCACAGCTGAAGACAAACGACACAAGGCTTCTGTAGTGTCACCCAGAGCAAGACCTCGAACAATACCTGCAACGATACCTGGAACAGTACCTGGAACAATACCTGCAACAATACCTGGAACAGTACCTGGAGCAATACCTGCAACAATACCTGGAACAGTACCTGGAACAATACCTGCAACAATACCTGCAACAATACCTGGAACAGTACCTGGAGCAATACCTGCAACAATACCTGGAACAGTACCTGGAACAATACCTGGAACAATACCTGGAACAATAGCTGGAACAGTACCTGGAACAATACCTGGAACAATACCTGGAACAATAGCTGGAACAGTACCTGCAACAATACCTGGAACAGTACCTGGAACAATACCTGCAACAATACCTGGAACAGTACCTGCAACAATACCTGCAACAATACCTGGAACAGAACCTGGAGCAATACCTGCAACAATACCTGGAACAGTACCTGGAACAATACCTGCAACAATACCTGGAACAATACCTGCAACAGTACCTGGAGCAATATCTGCAACAATACCTGGAACAATACCTGGAACAGTACCTGGAGCAATATCTGCAACAATACCTGGAACAGTACCTGGAGCAATATCTGCAACAGTACCTGGAACAATACCTGGAACAATACCTGCAACAATACCTGGAACAATACCTGGAACAATACCTGCAACAATACCTGGAACAATACCTGCAACAATACCTGGAACAGTACCTGCAACAATACCTGCAACAGTACCTGGAACAGTACCTGGAACAGTACCTGCAACAATACCTGCAACAATACCTGGAACAATACATGCAACAATACCTGGAACAATACCTGCAACAATACCTGCAACAATACCTGGAACAGTACCTGGAGCAATACCTGCAACAATACCTGGAACAGTACCTGGAACAGTACCTTGAACAGTACCTGGAGCAATACCTGCAACAATACCTGCAACAATACCTGGAAAAATACCTGCAACAATACCTGCAACAATACCTGGAACAGTACCGACAACAATACTGACAACAATACCTGCAACAATACTGACAACAATACCAACGACAGTACCAACAACAATACCGACAGCAATACTGACAACAATACCGACAACAGTACTGACAACAATACCTGGAACAATACCGACAACAATACCTGCAACAATACCTGGAACAGTACCTGGAACAATATCTGCAACAGTACCTGGAACAATACCTGCAACAATACCTGGAACAGTACCTGGAACAATACCGACAACAATACTGACAACAATACCGACAACAATACAGACGACCGAAAGTGTGTTAGATATTTAGTTTGTGGTCTGATAGAATAAGTTTTTGTTCTTGGTTTCAAAAGAATGTTACCAAGATGTAAGTGAAGGACCCCAGGACTGCCTCGTGGCCACAAAGCGTCTTCAGCTCTGACTTAGATTAGTGCTGGAAGATCTGGCTGCATGACGTCACAGGTTGGAGACCAGCGCAAAGAGCAGTTGTAGAAAAGAACAGAGAGATAATGACATGAAAGAATATTTGAGGCCGTGTTTGCTTTCTTTGCACAGTTTCTTTTCTGTCCCAGCCTCTTTCTGTCCCAGCTTCTCTCTGTTCGAGCCTCTTTCTGTCCCAACCTGTCTCTGTCTCAATCTCTTTCTGTCCCAACCTCTGTCTGTCCCAACCCCTCTTTGTCCCAATCTCTCACTGTCCCAGCCTCTTTCTGTCCCGACCTCTCTCTGTCCTAACGTCTTGCTGTCCCAGCCTCTCTCTGTCCCAGCCTCGCCCTGTCCCAACCTCTTTTTGCCAAACCTCTGTCTGTCCCAACCTCTCTCTGTCCCAATCTCTCTCTGTCCCAGGCTCTTTCTGTCCCAACCTTGCTCTGTCCTAACGACTTGCTGTCCCAGCCTCTCTCTGTCCCAGCCTCGCCCTGTCCCAACCTCTTTTTGTCAAACTCTGTCTGTCCCAACCTCTCTCTGTCCCAATCTCTCTCTCTGTCCCAGCCTCTTTCTGTCCCAACCTTGCTCTGTCCCAAATCTCTCTCTGTCCCAGCCTCTTTCTATCCCAACCTCTCTCTGTCCCAATCTCTCACTGTCCCAGCCTCTTTCTGTCCCAACCTCTCTCTGTCCTAACGTCTTGCTGTCCCAGCCTCTCTCTGTCCCAGCCTCGCCCTGTCCCAACCTCTTTTTGTCAAACCTCTGTCTGTCCCAACCTCTGTCTGTCCCAATCTCTCACTGTCCCAGCCTCTTTCTGTCCCAACCTCTCTCTGTCCTAACGTCTTGCTGTCCCAGCCTCTCTCTGTCCCAGCCTCGCCCTGTCCCAACCTCTTTTTGTCAAACCTCTGTCTGTCCCAACCTCTCTGTCCCAATCTCTCTCTGTCCCAGCCTCTTTCTGTCCCAACCTCTCTCTGTCCTAACGTCTTGCTGTCCCAGCCTCTCTCTGTCCCAGCCTCGCCCTGTCCCAACCTCTTTTTGTCAAACCTCTGTCTGTCCCAACCTCGCTCTGTCCCAATCTCTCACTGTCCCAGCCTCTTTCTGTCCCAACCTCTCTCTGTCCCAACGTCTTGCTGTCCCAGCCTCTCTATGTCCCAGCCTTGCCCTGTCCTAACCTCTTTTTGCCAAACCTCTGTCTGTCCCAACCTCTCTCTGTCCCAACCTCTCTCTGTCCCAATCTCTCTCTTTCCCAGCCTCTTTCTATCCCAACCTCTCTCTGTCCCAGCCTTTTTCTGTCCCAACCTCGCTCTGTCCCAACCTCTCTCTGTCCCAGCCTCTTTCTGTCCCAACCTCTCTCTGTCCCAGCCTCTTTCTATCCCAACCTCGCTCTGTCCCAACCTCTTTCTGTCCCAACCTCGCCCTGTCCTAACCTCTTTTTGCCAAACCTCTCTCTGTCCCAGCCTCTTTCTGTCCCAACCTCGCTCTGTCCCAACCTCTCTGTGTCCCAGCCTCTTTCTCACCCAACCTATCTCTGTCCTAACGTCTTGCTGTCCCAGCCTCTCTCTGTCCCAGCCTCTTTCTATCCCAACCTTGCTCTGTCCCAACCTTTCTCTGTCCTAACGTCTTGCTGTCCCAGCCTCTCTCTGTCCCAACCTCGCTCTGTCCCAACCTCTTTCTGTCTCCGTCCCTTCCTGCCTTCTTTTCTCTCCTTCCTTGTGTGTGTGTGTGTGTGTGTGTGTGTGTTTGCCTCTCACTTTCCACAGAAAAGGGAGGAAATATTTCACATTCCTCTGGCTGGAAGAGTGTGTGTGTGCGTGTGCGTGTGTGTGTGTGTGTGTGCGCGCGTGTGTGTGTGTGTGTGTGTGTGTGTGTGTGTGTGTGTGTGAGGGCAGTATAAGGCTTCTGATGTTATTTGGCTTTTGGAATTTGAATTGGCCACATTGCTGTATTGTGACTTTATTCCGTGTTTTAACGCCATGTTTGTTGGTCCCTACATACTTTACCCAGCGTGTTGCTCATACATGGTTGTACGTGGTTTCCAAGACGCTCAGGATCTCTTGGAATTTATAAATAAACTGGCAAACAGGCAGGCAGACCTTGTGATTCCTTTTTCTTTTTTTCTTTTTTTTTTTACATTTTCTTTGTTTTGGGAGCAAAGACAAATCGAAGCTATATTATCTCCAGTTGCCACTGGTGCTGTTCATTAATTACAACACTCACACACACGCACACACACACACAGGCACACATCCAGGCTTCATGGCAGTGGTATTGACCCAGTGGTCCCTTGATCTGATTGGTTGACCAGCTGAAGGGTGCGGAGTTAAAAGGTCAAGTTCGGGAGACTAATGGCAGGGGTCTCTGCGGACCCACAGGGATCTTTAAGTTGTACACAGTCCACGTTGAGACCTGGATCGAGGGGAGTCATTTATCAAAGGGGATTAGCTCCAGGTTTATTGTGTTGTCCCTTGTGTCAGTTACACTGTGACACAGTGTCGTCATGACGAGTGGCAACATAACTGTAGACACTCAGCAGCAACGACAGACAACATCATCCTCCTCCGAAACCCCCATCCTCATTACGAGCTGTAGGCCTCCCTGTCACACCGGCTCCATGAAGACCGTTTAGTAAAGGCCCATTATCACAAATGATAAATGTGCCTCGGTGGACTTCACAGCAACACAACTTCCTAACAAAAACCTTTCACAGGGAGGGGAAAATGGGGAGAAACCTCAGGTCGAGCCCTCCTCTGTTGGGATATCTGGTGTGGGAAGATGGCGGCGCGAATTCACATTGGCAGCGGCCTCACCAGCACCGTCCATGCAGTGTCTTTGTCCACATCTGCATCTGAATTGTTGTCTTCGTTTGTTGGCTGGGAGAGCTGGTGCTGGATCTTCTGGGAGAGCTGGTGCTGGATCTTCTGGGAGAGCTGGTGCTGGATCTTCTGGGAGAGCTAGTGCTGGATCTTCTGGGAGAGCTGGTGCTGGATCGGCTGGGAGAGCTGGCGCTGGATCGGCTGGGAGAGCTGGCGCTGGATCGGCTGGGAGAGCTGGCGCTGGATCGGCTGGGAGAGCTGGTGCTGGATCGGCTGGGAGAGCTAGTGCTGGATCTTCTGGGAGAGCTGGTGCTGGATCTTCTGGGAGAGCTGGTGCTGGATCGGCTGGGAGAGCTGGCGCTGGATCGGCTGGGAGAGCTGGCGCTGGATCGGCTGGGAGAGCTGGTGCTGGATCTTCTGGGAGAGCTGGTGCTGGATCTTCTGGGAGAGCTGGTGCTGGATCAACTGGGAGAGCTGGCGCTGGATCAGCTGGGAGAGCTGGTGCTGGATCGGCTGGGAGAGCTGGTGCTGGATCGGCTGGGAGAGCTGGTGCTGGATCTTCTGGGAGAGCTGGTGCTGGATCGGCTGGGAGAGCTGGCGCTGGGTCGGCTGGGACAGCTTGCTCTGCCGCGCTGTGGGCCCAGGGACCGCGGCCTTGCCCGGAGCTGCGCCCGAGGAGGGAACACCGAGGGAAGCGAGGCAGGCTAAGCTAACTGCTAGCCCATGCAGACCGGCAGTCCCGATAACACCGAGGGTGTCTGGCTGGGAGGGCTTGGTCTGCTTCGTCTGGTTGCCACACCCGAGGAGGAAACACGGAAGGCGGTCTGACAGGAGGCGTAATTGGGGCAGGCTAGGCTAACTGCTAGCCCATGCAGACCGGCGGTTCTGACAGTCACCCTGGCTGGTGGTCCTTCCTTTGGACGGTGATTTTTTGTTTTTTTGGTTTGGATATGTGTGTTAGTGTTGATATGTGTGTTAGTGTGGATATGTGTGTTAGTGTGGATATGTGTGTTAGTGTGGATATGTGTGTTAGTATGGGTATATGTGTTAGTGTGGGTATATGTGTTAGTGTGGGTATGTGTGTTAGTGTGGGTATATGTGTTAGTGTGGGTATGTGTGTTAGTTTGGATATGTGTGTTAGTGTGGGTATGTGTGTTAGTGTGGGTATGTGTGTTAGTGTGGGTATGTGTGTTAGTGTGGGTATGTGTGTTAGTGTGGGTATGTGTGTTAGCGTTGGTATGTGTGTTAGTGTGGGTATGTGTGTTAGTGTGGATATGTGTGTTAGTGTGGGTATGTGTGTTAGTGTGGGTATGTGTGTTAGCGTTGGTATGTGTGTTAGTGTGGGTATGTGTGTTAGTGTGGGTATGTGTGTTAGTTTGGATATGTGTGTTAGTGTGGGTATGTGTGTTAGTGTGGGTATGTGTGTTAGTGTGGGTATGTGTGTGTTCTTGTAGTTCTTAAACATGTTTTTGTTTCACTTCATGTGAGCCAGTACATGAAGTGTTGCTGATTCCTGATCTCTCTCCCAAGACGCACAACGTGCAATGGATCTTTATGTTTACACAATTTACACAATACAACATTGAAAGGGGATAACACAATTATAAATGGATTTATAACATATATGAAGAATATGATGAACAGGATGCCACCGGAGCAGCCCAGGACCTGAGCCACGTGACCACCATCACCATGGAGACCTGACAGGAGGACAAGTACACATGCACACACGGGAGAAGAGACAAGAAAACACATCAGCCACACGTCTGAGTGAGAGACGGACACAAGATTGAAACAGGGTAACAAAATTATATGGATTCTTAAGATATATAAAAAGAAAACGTGATGGGGGGGGGGGTGCCAAGCAGAGTCCAGGTGGCAACCACCATCACCATGGAGACCTGGGAGGAGGACAGACTGCACGTGCACACAAGGGAGACTCACATCACACCGTTCACATAAACAGGAGACGAGAAAGGAGACGACATCATTCACAGGGAGAGAAAAGACATGTGAGAGAAGAGAACAGTTTGCAATAGTCAGTCATCTATAATCTATACTCTATAATCTATACTCTATAATATGTAATCTATAATCTATTGTCTATAATCTACACTCTATAATCTATTATCTATACTCTATAATCTATATGCTATTATCTAAAATCTATACTCTCTAATCTATTATCTATACTCTATAATCTATACTCTATAATCTATACGCTATTATCTATTATCTATCCTCTATAATTTATTGTCTATACTCTATAATTTATACTCTATTATCTATATTCTATACTCTGTAATCTATAATATATACTCTATAATCTATACTGTATAATCTGGCCGGCAGAACAGTGGTTGGTAAATCCACTGAGACAGAAACCGACCCACCATGCAGTCCAGGTTGTGAAGCACTCAACTTAAAGACAACTAATTGTAGGTTAAGAGAAAAAGATGAGTTTTAAATTCGGATTTAAAGGGGCGTCCGGGTGGCGTAGTGGTCTTATTCCGTTGCCTACCAACACGGGGATCCCGGTTTGAATCTCCGCGTTACCTCCGGCTTGGTCGGTTGTCCCTACAGACCCGATTGGCCGTGTCTGTGGGTGGGAAGCCAGATGTGGGTAAGTGTCTTGGTGGCTGCACTAGCGCCTCCTCTGGTCGGTCGGGGCGCCTGTTTAGGTGGGGAACTGACCGAGGGGAGTAGCGTGACCCTCTCACGCGCTACGTCCCCCTGGTGAAACTGTAGAGCCTGATAAAGTAATAAATCCCCGATAATGTAATAACCCCGATAATGTAATAACCCCGATAATGTAATAAAAATCTGCTCTTGAGTCCATTGAAAATGCAATAAAACCTGATAATGTAATAACTTCCTGATAATGTAATAAAGTGCATTTGCATGTCCAACTTTGACCTGTTGGTGGCGCTAGAGCTCTGGAGCTCGAGTTGCCAAGACAGTGTCACCACTTGAACCCATTAACAGGTGGTCTGCTGTTAAATTATTACAATATTGGGGAATTATTACATTATCAGGACCTGCAAAATGAAGGCTAACCTGATCATGTAATAACCTCCTGTTAATGCAATACTTTATTACACTATCGGTAAAAAGTTTATTACATTATCGGGAAAGGCACTTTATTACATTATCAGGAAGTTATTACATTATCAGGTTTTATTGCATTTTCAATGGCCTCAAGTGCATTTTTTATTACATTATCAGGGTTATTACATTATCGGGGATTTATTACATTATCAGGTTCTACACCCCCCCCCCACAAAAATGACTTGGTTTATCACACTCCTTCTGCCCCTCCCTCTCATATGGCCGCATGCGCAGTACTACAGCGGTAGGGAAAACGTAGCATAGCTAGCTCTAGCTTTCTTTTTTGGTTCGTCAAGGAAGAAGTGATGATGACAGAAGAGATAGGCTGCTAATATTCGCCTCTTCCAGCCGCCTTGGACATATGAACTCGGATTTATTGGGCGAAAGGGTCGAGCCGCGTGACTCTGCTGCGGAAACGTTGTGTGTTGAAGGTCAAGTGTGACACGTCATTGCGACGCAAGGCGGGAGGAGAGACGAGGCGGGTGAAGCTGAAGCCACCCAGAGGGCAGCGGCCCAGCGCGGGAAGCAAAGCCACGTGTTTGCAAACCCATGTCCCGCCCGAAACCAAGCTCCACGGGGCAGCCGTGTATGGCCGTATGGTGCGTTGCTTGACACGGGGGGGGGGGCGTTCTGCGATGGAGAGGATGTAAAGGAGGCTCTCCCCAGCAGTTCGCAGGTCATATTTGATGGGTTGGCGAGAAGAGAGAAGAAAGCCACTTTATCTTTTCATTGTATTCTTACAACGAATTTGTTCTCTGCGTTTAATTGTATAGGAGCAGTGGGCTGCCGCCGTGCAGCGCCCAGCCACCGACTCCAGTTGGTCTTGCCATGCCTTGCTCAGGGGCACAGACAGGAGTATTAACTCTAACATGCATGTCTTTTTGATGGTGGGAGGAAACCGGAGCACCCGGAGGAAACCAACGCAGACGCGGGGAGAACATGGAAACTCCGCACAGAGGACGACCTGGGATGACTCCAAGGTTGGACGACCCCGGGGACCAACTGCAGAGCCAGCTGCAGCGCCCGGGGACCAACTCCAGTTGGTTAGGGTTAGGGTTAGGTTAGGGTTAGGGTTGGACTACCTCGGGGACCACCTGCAGAGCCAGCTGCAGCGCCCGGGGACCAACTTCAGTTCTTCTTTCCCTTTCCTTGCTCAGGGGCACAGACAGGAGTATTAACCCTAACATGCATGTGTTTCTGATGGTGGGACGAAACAGGGGCACCCGGAGGAAACCAACGCAGACGCGGGGAGAACATCCAAACTCCACACAGAGGACGACCTGGGACGACCCACCAAGGTTGGACTACCCCGGGGACCAACTGCAGAGCCAGCTGCAGCGCCCGGGGACCAACTCCAGTTGGTCTTGCCATGCCTTGCTCAGGAGCACAGACAGGAGTATTAACCCTAACATGCATGTGTTTCTGATGGTGGGACGAAACAGGGGCACCTGGAAGAAACCAACGCAGACGCGGGGAGAACATCCAAACTCCACACAGAGGACGACCTGGGATGACTCCAAGGTTGGACTACCTCGGGGACCACCTGCAGAGCCAGCTGCAGCGCCCGGGGACCGACTTCAGTTCTTCTTTCCATTTCCTTGCTCAGGGGCACAGACAGGAGTATTAACCCTAACATGCATGTGTTTCTGATGGTGGGACGAAACAGGGGCACCTGGAAGAAACCAACGCAGACGCGGGAAGAACATGCAAGCTCCACACAGAAAGGACCAGGAATGGGATGGGGTTCGAACCCAGGACCTTCTTGCTGTGAGGCACCAGTGTTAACTGTTGGACCACCGTGCCGCCCAAATGCATGATCATCAACAGGACCAAAGAAATGCCCGTTTCTGTGAGAAGTGTAGAGAGGCTGCTACAGACGTGGCTGAAAACGTAAGGCACCAGCAAAGTCCTGCATTGAGAGACGCGTCGGTGTCCAGCGGAGCTCCGGAACACCGTGTGGCTATAAACAACGCTCCGCGTCTAGCGGCGGGTACCACATATTAAGACAAACAAGGGTCGCACTACATCGGTAAGATTTGGTTTTCTTTTTTGCCCTAGCAATTTTAATACATGTGCACAAATAATGAAGTGTGTCTAGACGGGTAGACGAGCAGCAGCAGTAAATACATAAATAGATAAATTCTCATTATGAAAATGAACTGCCACTCGTGTCTGTGATTTGAGTATGGTTTGGGTTTTTTTTATCAGTGTTATAGGGGTGAGGTCTATGACAGCTGACACCCCTGAAACAGGGTGGTGGGAAAGTGGAACAGATGAGATGAGAGGACAATCCGTTCAGTCTTCCAGAAGTCCCAGACAGAAGAGGTTTGACATGTTCCGCGTTAAAAAAAGAGCCTTAAAGTGAGGAGAACGGCAGGGGATGACAAGCTGGATTCTCTCTTGAATAGTAAAAACAAGCTTGTACACTGCTGCCTTACTGATCTGAACATGCAAAACATAAAACAAAAACTGCCGATGGTAAAGGTTGGGTTCCTTGGGTTCCACGACGAGATAAGGTCTCCCCTTCATGGGACCGTCCCCCTTAACACACAACTCACAGATGCCTCGGTTCTTCAGGCAGCATCCTGTGAACGCAGCAAACCTTTGAGGAAATGGCACATGGTGCTTCTACATCAGATACAGAGCATACATATGCTGTTGTCTCTCGGTTTGACCAGCCACTGTCTGCAAGGAACAACAAAGGAATGTCTGACTTGCAGAACTGGTATTGATATGGACATGTCCCATCTGTAGTTCACATCATTCTGACGTCATCCCAACGTGACAACATGCTTGGCAAAACCACCTGAGCTGATTAAAGCGAAAATCTTGAGCAAGAAAAACAGCTAAAATTCAGGAGCACTTTATTTGTCGTTTCATTTCATGGACGGAAGTACATGACAAGTGACACATCCTTTCCCCCGGCCCACAGCAGTGCAACACAAAGACAAAAACACATATTCAAGGACTTCAAGAACACACATACTGACACATCTATCCAAACTAAACAAAACAAAACAAAAGAAACAAAAATCACTGTCCAAGGGATCGACCGCCAGCCAAGATGACTGTCGGAACCGCCGGTCTGCATGGGTTAGCAGTTAGCTTAGCCTTCCCCGCTTCCGCGTCCTGTCAGACCGCCCTCGGTGTTTCCTCCTCGGGCACAGCTCCCCCACACTCCACACCACAGTCAACGCCAGGCGAGGCCGCCGCCAGACCGCCCTCAGTGTTGTCGGAACTGCCGGTCTGCATGGGTTAGCAGTTAGCTTAGCCTTCCCCGCTTCCGCGTCCTGTCAGGCCGCCCTCGGTGTTTCCTCCTCGGGCACAGCTCCCCCACACTCCACACCACGACACCAAAAACACCACAGTCGACGCCAGGCGTGGCCGCCGCCAGACCGCCCTCGGTGTTGTCGGAACCGCCGGTCTGCATGGGTTAGCAGTTAGCTTAGCCTGCCCCGCTTCCGCGTCCTGTCAGACCGCCCTCGGTGTTTCCTCCTGGGGCACATCCGCAGGCGGGGGCCGCGGTCCTTGGGCCCACCGGGAGCAGCAGACCAGGCTCCCCTAGCCGATCCAACGCCAGCTCCCCCAGCCATCGAACGAATTCAAACGCGAAATGACCGAAAAGAGAAAAGGTGGTTATGATACGATAGTTGAGAGACACCTTTGCAGAAGGTCATGGGTCATGAAGCAGATGTCCGTACATACAGTACAGCATGACATCGCTTCGTCCATCTTAAGCGGTCGGTATGTTCATGTTACGCGGTTGTGACGTGTAGATCGTCTGATGCCCGACTTCAATCTGACAACACGATGACTAGAAAGACCAGAAATGACACTTTAAAACACGACATCCATAAACATAGTGTAACCTATTTTTCTGGACTTGCCTGTTAGTGATTTTAAGTTCCTGTTATATAAGCTGTTGCCACAGTATATGCCTTGAGCTCTTATTTTGAAGGCTGAAGAGAGAGAGCGGAAGTGCTGTACGCAGTGTTGTCGCTGTGGAGTTCTGTTTGGGGGAAGAATCCAAATAAAGTGGTCCTCGTGCGAAAGTGGAGCCTCCGTATTTGTTATTTCATAGTTTCACACAGTATACATTGGTGGCAGCGGTGGGATCCGGAAGTGTGCAGATCCTCAGAAGTCTCTTCGGAGCGCGGGAATAACAAAGCGCGAGGGCGCGCTTCCGGGGAGGGTGACGACTGTAAACTACTAATAAGACACGTTAGCCCCTAGCTAACGGGTCTGACCCTTTAGCCGAGCGGTTAGTGACGTCACCTTGTGGTGCAGTACACCCCGTATCGAATCCCGCACCGGGCAAGAAAATAACCGGTTACATTGGTGGCAGCGGCGGGATCCGGAAGTGTGCAGATCCTCAGAAGTCTCTTCGGAGCGCGGGAATAACAAAGCGCGAGGGCGCGCTTCCGGGGAGGGTGACGACTGTAAACTACTAATAAGACACGTTAGCCCCTAGCTAACGGGTCTGACCCTTTAGCCGAGCGGTTAGTGATGTCGCCTTGTGGTGCAGGACACCTCGTATCGAATCCCGCACCGGGCAAGAAAATTACTGGTTACATTGGTGGCAGCGGCGGGATCCGGAAGTGTGCAGATCCTCAGGAGTCTCTTCGGAGCGCGGGAAGAACAAAGCGCGAGGGCGCGCTTCCGGGGAGGGTGACGACTGTAAACTACTAATAAGACACGTTAGCCCCTAGCTAACGGGTCTGACCCTTTAGCCGAGCGGTTAGTGATGTCGCCTTGTGGTGCAGGACACCCCGTATCGAATCCCGCACCGGGCAAGAAAATAACCAGTTACATTGGTGGCAGCGGCGGGATCCGGAAGTGTGCAGATCCTCAGAAATCTCTTCGGAGCGTGGGAATAACAGGGGGTGAGACAGCTAAGGTATGCCATAAGAGTTTCTTGCACCTTAAATGCACCTTAAATGTAGCCTTCAATCCTCTCAATACTCTTAAGAGTCGTGGTGGAAAGCTGGACCGGTGAACATTGTCTGGGATTCTTGTGTCCTTTCTCCTCTGGCGCGTTTCGTGCCCGGGCAAGGTTAGACCGGCGTTTGGCTCCGTGGCACCGTGCCACGTGTGTGCCGTGCCGTGTTCGGAAGGGGATGCGGGTGGGAGTCTGAGGGAGAAGGCAGGGAGACGAGTCCTGTTTTTGTTTTCATTTACACTCGCCGTCGCCCCTGCGCTGACAGCATTCCTACAATATCTTTAATTCGGGGGGCAACGTCGAGGCGTCTCCCACACGACGCCACCTTGTGGAGACAGTTGGGAATACCATCGAGCGTGCATGGCCGGGAAGGCATTATCTGGAAAGCTCAAGTACCGTGCCCAGAGTGTGTGTGTGTGTGTGTGTGTGTGTGTGTGTGTGTGTGTGTATGTGTGTGTTTTTACGTGTTTGTGTCTTGTTATATAAGCGCTCAACATGTTCAGACTTCACTCTGGAATGCACTGATCCTCTTACGCTCGCTGGCGCTCGCTCGCTCTCTCACTTTCCTTTCCCTGCGTGTTAGTGTAAGTAGACTTGTGCTCATATCTCAGGAAGGCAGAGACTTTGGCATTTTTTTCTACATTCACTCCCCTGGCTAGTCAGACAACATGTTGGAGACACACACACACATCCTTACGGACATGCATATACAGGCATCCACACTCACCCATACAAACACGTGCATACCTAGAGCTGCGTCTGGAGATGTGTCTAGTGATAGGGAGGCTACAGAGGGTGAGAGACAGGTGAGCACTGTTGACACAACACGTATGGCACACCTTCATGTTGTGGGCCGCTGTGCCACCTCTCGCGTAACCCCCGACCCCTCTCACCCCGTACCCACAGTAGCCCGGGTGAGCGTATTGTGGCGGGAGGATTCAAGCCGTTCGACTGCTGAAGTATTCTGCAGCTGATCTTTGTTTGATTATTGGACGTTATGGTCACCTGTATATATGGAGAACTCAACAGAGGAGAGGAGCAAAGTGATCGGCAAACTGACCAAACAGTGAGCAGTAAATAGAAAGAACAGCAAATAAAGAAAATGCAATACTTAAAAGCAATAACGCAAGGGAACGATACCATACAGCCTGTGGTTTAACTCGAAGCAAGACTAAAGTGCACCCCCCCCTCCTTTTTTTCTCCCCAATTCTACTCGGCCTATTACCCCACTCTTCCGAGCCATCCCGGTCGCTGCTCCACCCCCTCTGCTGATCCGGGGAGGGCTGCAGACTATCACGTGCCTCCTCCGATACATGTGGAGTCGCCAGCCGCTTCTTTTCACCTGACAGTGAGGAGTTACGCCAGGGGGGCGTAGCACGTGGGAGGATTACACTATTCCCCCCAGTCCCCCCCACACACACACACACACACACAAAACAGGAGCCCCGACTGACCGGATGAGGTGTTAACACAGCAACCAGGACACATACCCACATCCGGCCTGCCACCCGCAGACACGGCCAGTTGTGTATGGAGGGACGCCTGAGCAAACCGGCGATTCCCCCCAGGTTGGTAGGCAATGGAATAGACCGCTACGCTACCTGGACGCCTACTAAAGTGCACTTTTAAAGTGTGGCTGGCAACCATACCAACGTGTACCCTGGCTCTGCCGAACGACAGAAGCTAAGCAGGTATGGACTTGGCTAGTACTTGCATTGGAGACCTCCTAGGAAAACGGAGTTAATGCTAGAAGTGGTGTTGGTGGACCAGTAGGGGGCAGTCTTCCTTCTGGTCCTAATTAAAACAACAAAAACAAATCTCAATGCCCCAGTGCAATGACGGGAACACTGTTGTAGGAGATGCCGGCCTTCAGAGGAGACCTTAAAACCAAGGCCCTGACTCACTGTGGTCACTAAAGATCACATGGCACTTATTGCAAAGAGTAGGGGGTCCCAGTCTTACTAATAAATGATCTGATTCTTGAATGTAGTTTCGATTGGGTTATGTGAAACATGGCTGAAACCAAATGTTTTCCTTCCCTTAAATCTCACTTCTCCACCGGACTATACTTATGCCGATGTAGCTCGGGCAAATAAACAAGGTAGGGGTGTCACTTTAATATATGTCTATTTTCAATTTAACTTCTGAACTTGAATCTAAATTCCAATCTTTTGAGGCTCTTATTACAAGACCATCTCCCTCAGCCACAAATAGACGCTCCTTAGCCCAGATTGTGGTACACTATTGACCTCCTGGCTCTTACTCACTATTTCTTGAAGAAGTTGGATAATTTGTCTCAGGTCTTGTTACTCATTCTGATGAGATTCTGATTCTTGGTGATTTCAATATTCATCTGAATAAGGCTGCTGATCCTCTAAGTAAAGCCTTTTTGGCACTTGTTGATACTTTTGGGTTCGCTAAGTTTGTTCAAGAGTCGGCTCATTGCAGTGGTAGCATCCTTGATTTTGATTTAGTTTTATCTAAGGGGATAGCTGTTTCTGATCTTAATGTCTCATTTGCTGTGTCAAATCATTTCTCATCAAATTTGAAGCATTATTGGTCTGTGCAGTTAATGCCGACACAGATTTGATCACCACATATGTAATCACCATTAGTTTTTCCACTGTAGTTGCATTTGGCCAGCAGATGCCTGAAGTCTTGGCTCCTTTCACTGTGGTAACTGACTGTTGAACATTTCACTGGTAACTTAAATGTGGCCCACTCTAGTCTCCTCGATTCAGTTGCACCTCTCTCTACCAGAGTTAGGCGACTAAAGAGGCCTACACCCTGGTTTAACAATGAGACACATGCTTTTAACGGGCCTGCAGGAGACTGGAACATAAATGGCGAAAATCAAAATTGGAACTTTTTTACCCATCTTGGCGTGAGTGTTTATTGAAATACAAGTGCTCTTTAGCTCCTGCACAAGCAGCGTATTTCTCGCTTAATAAATATTAATAAACAATCTCAGATTTCTCTTTGACACTGTAGCTAAATTTACAAAAAAGCAGCCATCTATTAGCTGCTCACTATTCACGAATTATGAGTTTCTAGACTTTTTCTGCAATAAGTTTGACGAGATCATGAACAAAATTGTTCAACTCCAGCTACTTCTTCAGATCCTGTATGACCAAATTCATATCTGTACAATGAGTCACTGATATTCTCTGTTATTACAGCTTTTGAGATTATCTCTCATGATACTTCGACTAGGCTTGTGACAGCTTCTAATCCAACTACTCGCCTACTTGACCCTTTACCAGCAAAACTTTTTAAAGGCCTTTCCTGGGACCTACAACGCTAGACATTGTTTATTTATCACTTACTATTGGCACTATTCCCAGCATTTATAATACAACTCTGGTCCATTCCGTTCTTTTCTAAAGTACTAGAGAGAGTTGTGTATCAACAACGTTTACCCATGTAGAAGAAAACTATCTATATGAACCTTTTCAGTTGGCTTTCAGGGCCTGTCACTGCACTGAAACTGCTCTGACCATAGTAGTGAACAATCTTCTGCTACCTATGGACTCTGATTCCACCTCTGTATTTCTACTACTGGATAATATTACATCAAATTTCTCTGACGTTAAATACGGCGTACCTCAAGGCCCAATTCTTGGCCCTCTACTTTTCTCTTGTTATATTTCCCCTCTTGGCCAAATTATACACAGTCATGGGATAAATTTTCATTGCTATGTGGATGATACTCGGCTATAGTATATACCTAGAAGGGCTGATGATCCTACTCAAATGATTAATTTAGATGCCTGCTTGGCTGTTGTGAAAAATTGGATTCCTCTAAATTTCCTGCTTTTAAATTCAGATAACACGAGATGCTGGTCATTGGCCCTGCTAGACACAGACACCAATTTGATCAAGTAACTATAACAATTGACAACTCTGTAATTTCACCAAGTGTGACAGTCAAAAATCTTATTGTTACATTTGATCCCAGCCTTTCCTTTTATAAGCTTTTTGTTTTTTATAAGCTCATTAGGGAAATCACCAAGACTACCTTTTTTCACTTACGTCACATAAGACTTGTGCCCCAAGTGACTTGACTTGTCCCCCAGTGTCCTGTCAAAATTCCCAACCTGACTCTCTCCATCTGGCCACCTAATCATCTCTCTGTGTAATTAACTCAATGATTCCTCACTCTTCACCTCAAGCTGATGTGTGGTGAGCGTTCTGGTGCAAAATGGCTGCTGTGCATCACCCAGGTTTTGCTACACATTGGTGATGGTTGAGGTGAGTTTCACCCCTTTTTCTGTGAAGGGCTTTGGGTGTCCAGATAAAGTGCTATGTACATGTAATCCATTATTATAAAGTGTTCTAAACAAAGACTCATGGTGTGTATGTGCCTGATCAAGTTGTGCAAATTATTCCAGAGACTAAGAGCATTTAATGGATAAAGCATAATCAAATCAAGGCGGACTGACCTGAATGTGCTGCCCAAGGATTTCAGACTACCCGTGGAATCATGTCTGGTTAAAGGCTCAAAAATATTCGTAGGCGTGAGTTGAAGAAGAATTCTGAAAGATTTTTAATACATTTTCAATATCAATTGTCAGTTCTCTTTGGTAGCCATGGTTACGATATGCCTTTGCAAAAAATTATGACATAATTAGTTTACCAAATATGAATGCTATCATTAGGGGTTTGGAAATGAGGCGGAGATGGGCCTGAAAGGCATTTTAAAGAATGTTGGTGTCATTAATCTCTAAGCCATTTTTTTTTGCCATTGTTACAGGATCTGCTTGAACAAAGGAGGCAATGAAAGAATATCTGAACTAGTTTTATCAAATTCATAGCCTGCAAAGTAATTCTAAGCCCACTCATTTCTATCTACCTAATGTTGTTTAGTAAAAAAAAAAATATATATATAAAGCGCGGATGATCCGCTGTGGCGACCCCTAACGCGAGCAGCCGAAAGTAATAGTAGATATATATATAAAGCTGGCATAAACTTGATGATAGTCTTAAAGCTGATATCCTTGACTTTTCTTCAGTAATGAATCTAATTTTATCCTTCTGGACCATGGAATCTGATCACATAATACTAACTGGCATATGTACCCTGGCTGGTGACACTATCCATTCACCTTATACCGTTGTTAACATTTTTGGACCAGGTCTTACAGCAACACTGGTGGTGCAGTGGCAACCGTGTTAGAAATGACTTAAGCAGGAAAAAAGATCGAAATGTAATGACAATCTGGCAATGCTTCTGTTGGTCATACAGTCAGTGTTACTGTTGAACAGTTGTACCATTTGTTTTGATGAAGTTTGTAATACATGAGACTGCCCGCCTGCCTTAGCTTTGGTCCGAGGATGTCATTTTTACAAGGGTGGGAAAAGTTTACTGCTGTACGTACTGATGGCACCCAAGCAACAATGGACAAATGGCTGGGAGAGCTTGGTCTGCTGCGTCTTGTGGGCCCGGGGACCACGGCCCTGCCCGAGCTGCGACCAAGGAGGTGGTACCGAGGGCGGTCTGGTGGGATGCGGAAGTGGGAGAGGCTGGGCTGGGTGCTGGCCCAGCAGTTCCGATGGCACGGGGGTAGTTTGGCGGCAGCCTAGCCTGGCGTTTACTGTGGTGTTTTTTGGTGTCATTGTGTGGAGTGCAGGGAGGTGTGTCTGGCTGGGAGAGCTGGCATTGGATCGGCTGGGGGAGCCTGGTCTGCTGCGTCCGGTGGGCCCAAGGACTGCGACCCCTGCCTGGAGCTGCGCCCGAGGAGGGGGCACCGAGGGCGGTCTGACGGGACGCAGAGGCCTGGCAGCCTAGGCCGGCTGCTAGCCCATGCAGACCGGCAGTTCCGACAGTCATCCTGGCTGGAGTTTGTTCCCTTGGACAGTGATTTTTTTTTTATAGTTTGGATATATGTTCGTTTAGATACGTATATGTGTTAGTATGTGTTTTCTTGAAGTTTTTGTACTTTTGGATATGTGTTTTTGTCTTTGTGTTGCACCGCTGTGGGCTGGAGGAAATGATGTTTTGTTTCATTTCTTGCACGGAAGTGCATGAAATGAAATGAAACGACAAGTAAAGTGTTCCTGATCCCTGATCTTTGCATGGTTGAGACATATCATGCTGGCTGGTTGACACATTACACAAAGCACCTCACAGCAATAAGTATGACCTGTGTTTTTGGCCTGGCTAGCTTCAGCGGGATACACGGCAAGAAAACCCTAACTTGTAAGTGTACAAGTCTTGACACTTCTCGTCATACATTTCATTTTCTCTTACTGCTCTCCCATCTTTACTCTTTTGCACCCCCTCTCCTCTTGTTTTCTCTGGCATGGTCTCTCTCCCCTCCTCTTTATTGCAACAGTATTACAACATCGTATGGGCATAATTAAAACACAATCTCATTAAAATTACTTCAGTCTCTCTCTCTCTCTCTGTCTGTGTGTCTCTCTCTCTCTCTCTTCTCGTTGTCCATGTGTACTTCTACTACTGCTGCTGTCTCTCTTTGTCTCTCAACTCAATAATACCCTTCCTACTGCAAAATATAGGCAATTGTATTCACCGCATTGCCCCCTTAAAACCTCCACATGTTCTAATCTAAAGACTCTATTAGGCTATTACCAAACCCCTAAGTAAAGTTACTAATTAGATATTGTCTTTTATCACGTGCCACCAGCACTGTTCACCTCACATGCCTGCACAGAATATTGTTACTGAAAAGTAAGACAGATGCATTGATGGTGTAGCAACTTGTCAGCACAGCTACGGGGCAAGAAACCAGTAACATCAGTTAGGCTAATAGGCTACTGATCTTTGGCCAATGCCAGCAGTACTGTATAGGCTACTGTCAATCCATACCTCAGAAATATGAATTATTCGCAGCTCAAGTGACACACAGCAAAGCGAATCATCGCTAGCTTCTCATGGCATGAGTAAAAGATTTGCTTAAAATTTTTCACGGGTCACAGACTTTGATTTAACGCTGATTCAAACGCAACTGACAGGGTTTTGGGCCATGGTCCTGTCCAGTTTCTGCACCAGAACAAATCTGATGGCTGGGCCGAAGGTTTGCGTGTGTGTGTGTGTGTGGGGGGGGGGGGGATTAAACAACTGCGTTGGCTGAGATATCCAGACGGCTGTTAGACATAGTATTAATAATAATAATAATAATAATAATGGCCTGATGGCCTGTCCAGGGTGTCTCCTCGCCTGCCATCCAGTGACTGCTGGGATAGGAGGCTCTAGCGACCCTGAGAGCAGGATATGTGGTTTGGATAATGGCTGGACGGATTACATTTATATATCACTTTATCTTGACACCCAAAGTGATTCACAGTGAAGGAGGTAACTCACTTCAACCACCACCAATGTGTTGTACCACCTGGGTGATGCATGGCTGCCATTTTGCACCGGAGCGCTCAAGCCACACATCAGCTTGAGGTGGAAAGGCAGGGAATCAATCAAGTTGCAATGGCTTCACTGAGCAGATTCCACAGGGGGATGATTAGGTGGCCAGATGGAGAGAGCCAGGTTGGGAATTTTTGCCCGAACAACAGAGGACCCCCTACTCCCTGCGAGGACCCCCTACCACTGTGATAAGTGCCACTGGATCTTTTAATGACCACAGTGAGTCAGGACCTTGGTTTCACGTCTCATCCGAAAGACGGCATCTCCTACAGAACAATATCCCCATCACTGTACTGGGGCATTGGGATTTTTTTGTTGTTTATTGAGACCAGAGGGAAGACGGCCCCCTACTGGCCCACGAACACCACTTCCAGCAGCAACTCAGTTTTCCGGGAGTTCTCCCATCCAAGTACTAGCCAAGCCCACACCTGCTTAGCGTCTGTCATTTGGCAGAACCAGGGTACATGTTGGCATGACTGCTGGCTAGTACACCTCTAGTAGATGATTACGGGTTTAAGACCAAACCAGAACTAATGAGGGTTATGCAGGGTAACCCTAGTTCTACGATCGTAGGCGAAGCTGTCTGGCTCTACCATGGTGACTTGTCCCTGTGTGGCCATGAGCACTCACACTGTGAAAATTGTAACAATATATCCACTTGCTGGGCTCTGCCAACTCAGTGGCCTTCAAAAGGCTGGTGAAACAGCCCCCACTCCTTCCTACAGCTTTGTCTATTTCACATAGGTTGTGCCATCTGGTTCCAACGTATGGGCTAAGGTGCAGCAGCGAGCACAGCCTGGGAGGGATGTACCCCTGCTGGTTGCAAAAAAAAATCCTACCTCTACACCAGAAGCAAGCGGGGTACACTGTTGCAATTTCAGTGCGAGTGTGCATTGGGTGGCGCGTTGGTTAGCGCGGTCGCCTCACAGCAAGAAGGTCCTGGGTTCGAGCCCCAGGGTAGCCCAACCTTGGGGGTCGTCCCGGGTCGTCCTCTGTGTGGAGTTTGCATGTTCTCCCCCTGTCTGCGTGGGTTTCCTCCCACAGTCCAAAAGGTCAGGTGTGTGTGTGTGTGTGTGTGTGTGTGTCAGCCCTGTGATGGACTGGCAGCCTGTCCAGGGTGTCTCCCCGCCTGTTGCCCAATGACTGCTGGGATAGGTTCCAGCATCCCCACCAACCTGAGAGCGGCGTAAGCATTTTGGATAATGAATGAATGAATGAACAAACAAATGAATGAGTGAATGAGTGTGCATTGTGCACAAGGACAAGCCCATAAGGTGGAGCCAGATGACAGAGCCCATATGAAATAGAAAATTATCCAATACACTACACACAATAGTTGAGCATCAGCACACCACAGAAAGCAAGAGACACGTCACCCGTGAGTGCACGATACATACGTATATTTTAACCACGGTTCAACACCACAGACAGCGAGGGCCGACAAAACGTATGAAAGCAGACGGATGCAGACGTGTGCGATGTTCGAATTACTCAACCGCACAACAGAAACACTATAACATCTACCAAAAAAAACAGGTTGCGGCAGCTACTGTTGGTCAGGTGTTAGCCGCTCGGGCGTTAGCTACACTGGCAATGATGTCTGTCTCTGAACCGTCTCCGCTTGTCGCACTCGCCTCGGCACCGGCTGTTGCCTCGGGTACTTCACGGCCTCCCTTCTGCCGGTGTAGACTTTGTTTTTCCTCATGTCCTTTTAACATCAGCTAACTTACGCGATTAGTATGTGTGCGTAGTGTGGTGTTCACTTCCTGTCACATCAGATATCACACGAATGGACAGAATCACACACTGAGGCTGCGCTTCGGTGGCCTGCACGTCACCGTTCACGAACTTCCGGCCATCCCAGTTTCATCAGCGTCCGTGTGCCACTGGATTTTATCAGTCTTTGCTCGCTCTTGCTTTCACCAGCCTGAATTAGGTGGAGCGCCTGCTGCTAGAGGAGCCCTCTCACTCTCCCGTGTGGAATGGGGTGCAGCTGCTTCAGCGAGCTCCTCGGCCTCGTCTTCCTCTGGCAGAGCCATCTTTTTAACTTGTTTACAAATGGAAAAGCTTGAATATGACTCAGCCTGAAGCAGGCGGCATGTCAAGAGGAGCTCTGACGGTAGAACGCCACCTTTTCTGCTGCCGCTGCTGCGAGTTAATGCGTTTTCATAGTGAGGGCGGTGGGAAGGAAAGCACATCGCTTTAATAAATCTGGGCTGGGCAATGTCATTTGAGGCTGACCTCAAAACATTTGGGGCTTAAGCCCTGACTGCCCACCCCCAGTAATGCCTATGGTTATCACGTTTCAAGCAGATGAAACAGCAACTTATTAGTCGGGGGGGGGGGGGTCAGATTTCAGCTCATCAATACGGAGGGGTGATCTTTAGTGGCGTAGTTCATTAAAATCCAGCACACGAGAGTGAGGCATTCTGTGCCATAATTTTTGGATTTCATTGAATCATTTTCGTTGAGTTTATAGAAATATTTGACATTTGTTAAGTTTACTGTGTACAGTATCCAAAGGAGTTGAATCAAGTGCAACTGGACTTGCTATATATCCGTGAAGACGTTTCGCCTCTCATCCAAGAGGCTTCCTCAGTTCGTGCCTTTCTGACTAGGCCAAGCTAGTCTGACTGGCTGCTTGGTCTGGTCAGCTTGGTCTAGTCAGAAAGGCACGAACTGAGGAAGCCTCTTGGATGGGAGGCGAAACGTCTTCACGGATACATACCAAGTCCAGTTGCACTTGATTCAACTCCTTTGGAGCACCATGACCTGGATGAACGAGAACGTTCACTGACACTGTGTACAGTAGAATGTTGTGCACAGTAGAATTTAAAGTCAGACATTGATAATTGCCATAGGCTCAATTTTTTTTTTTTATCCTTCACAACTTTCACATCAAGAGATAATTCATGGTACCAATTTTGGTAGCATTTTAACTTAAAATGTGCGAGCAGTTTTGCACCTAATGAAAAGCAGTGATGACTTCCTAACTGACTACAGTTTGCAGTTAGGCAAATTTTAGTGAGATTGGTGAACACTGGAATTCTCCAGGACATACATTTTATATGATTTTATGTGATTATATTTATATTATAAATATTATAAATATATGAATATTTATATTTATATATGAATATATATCATATATATGAGTTATGTGATTATATTATAGTTATTTTATGTGATTTTATATGAATTTCTGAAGTTTTGATTTGATCATCTTGCAATTATCCAAGGCCACGTTCATCAATTATTACCAAATGTCTTAATCAGTTTGTAAATGATCCTAGAGCATATAAACACATTTTCATAAAAATCTAAAAGGTCAATAAGATTTAAACTTTTGCATTTGTTTTGCTAGCTACAGGTTGAACTGAAAATGCTTTTGTGGGCATTCTCCCTGAATACTCCTTAACTTGTGTTTTCCTTTATAAAGGAATTATATTGCATGTAATTAGATGCATGATCAGTAAGTTGTGGCCAATTTTGTGAGAAGATAATAGCCAAACCATTTCAAACGGCCAACATATGGTCTATCAATTAAATATTGAAAACTGATGGAGGACAGCCCCAGCATGGTCCACACCAACTTTGTGTGAATTTGATTAATGTTTTAGGAAGAGTAGCAAAAAAACGACTTTAAAAAATTCAAAATGGTGGAAAATTCAATAGAGCAGAAATCAAAAACTGATACAGATGTTGGACTTGGCGTTTTATATATATTTATTTTCATTTTCAAACACATTTTAATGACAAATAACAAAAAAACAATCCCCTACCCTTCCTATAAACAGAAGATAAGGGAAAAAACTCAGTGCATAGAGTGAGATACAGAGACACTGCACTAACACTGTTATATCCTTTAAAGAGGCCTTCTGCCTAACCAGAAATGATCACATCAGTGATGGGCCTATGCACTCTAGGCTGTCAAATTTTCAGAAAGGTGCTGTCTCCTTTTCTAAGACTATAGTATGTGATCTTTTCAAGAGGAGTACAACTGTTCATTTCTGAAGACCATCTATCAATGAGGAGAGGTGAATCCGATTTCCATGTCACTCTTATGCATTTTTTGGCCACACATAAAGTGAGTTCCATAAATTTAATTTTGGAATTGGTTGAGGATCTACTGACACTTGTGAAATAACCCCAGTAAGCAAAGCTAAGGATCTAATGGGAAGGTAACTACTGTGATCTTGGTCAATGTGTCACAGAAGTCATGCCAAAAAGGGCCCCACCTTTGTACAAAGCCGTGTAGAATGCAGGAAAGAGCTGTCGTCTATAAAACATCTGAAGCTCATTTCTGACAATTCAGGTTTAGATTTATGTAGTTTCTGTGGGGTGAGGTACAACTGATGGAGGAAATTATGTTGAACCAGTCTGTACCGGGCATTAATGGTAGCTGACAAGCTGCCTTGACATAAAATCTGAAACGCCCTGTATTTTGAGAGTGAAGAGCTCGAGATGGCATGTAAGGTTTAAGGAGATCAAACAGGTAAGATGGAGCTAAAATGGGCCATTTAGGATTTTATAAGTCAGCAGACGTACCTTGAAGTCTGATCTAACATGGATAGGAAGCCAATGAAGGGAAGCAAGAATTGGTGTAATATGGTCAAATTTTCTAGTTAGGATTCTAGCTGCAGCATTTTGAACCACCTGAAGACTTTTAGTACTAGCATGTGGCAGACCTGAAAACAGAATATTACAGTAATCAAGTCTGAATGAAACAAATGCACGTATTAAAGTCTCTGCATCTGCCGTGGATAGGAATAACCAAATTTTAGCTATGTTACATAAGTGAAAAAAGGAGGTCCTGACGATTTATTTAATGTGCTTATCAAAGCAAAGTCTGGGAGCAAACGTAACACCGGTGTTTGGCTGCCACACTTGGTGAAATCAGAGTTGTCGTTTGTTATTGTTACTTGATCAAATTGGTGTCTGTGTCTAGCAGGGCCAATGACCAGCATCTCAGTTTTATCTGAATTTAAAAGTAGAAATTTTAGTGGCAACCAATTGTTCACAGCAGCCAAGCAGGCCTCTAAATTAGTCATTTGAGTATGATCATCAGCCCTTATAGGCACATAGGGATGAGTATCATTCGCATAACAATGGAAATGTATTCCATGACTGCGTATAATTTGGCCAAGAGGTGAAATATAAAGAGAGAAAAGTAGAGGACCAAAACTTGAGCCCTGAGGTTCACCATGTTTTATGTCAAAGAATTTTGATGTAATATTATTATAGCAGACACAATGTGTTCTTCCAAATAAGTAGGACTTATGCCAAGCGAGAAAGAGCTAAGCCAGAGACACCAAAATTACAATTTATTCTGTCTAATTGTATACAGCAGTGATGGGCAACATGATCCAGAAAGGGTCGGTGTGGTTGCAGGTCTTTGTTCCAACAAAGTAGTTACACGCCTGATTCTGATAGTCAACCAATAGCCCTTGCTAAGGACCTTGATTTGTAGACTCAGATGTGTAACTGCTCTATTGGAACAAAGAACTACATCCACACCGGCCCATTCTGTTCAATATGTTCAATATTGTAGGTCCCAGGAAAGGCCAGATGTCCTTTAAAAAGTTTTGCTGGTAAAGGCTCAAGTAGGCAAGTAGTTGGTTTAGTAGATGATAAGAGCTTAGTCCAAGTGTCAAGAGAGATAGTCTCAAAAGCTGTGATAAGAGGGACTATCAGTGACTCACTGTATAGATATGAATTTGGTAAGACAGGATCTGCAGGAGTAGCAGCAGGTGGAGAACTAATTTTGTTCATGATCTCTTCAAACTTATTGCAGAAAAAGTCTAGAAACTCATGGGCGATGAATGGTGAGCAGCAGTGGTGGCTGGTGCTGACAATTTTGTTTTGGGAGGGGGGAGGTGCAATTTACCTTGGCGCAGCACCCCTGACAGCTGCTTTAATGTCCACACAGTCACAGTCTGGCCTGAGAATGCATTGGGATCCCCCTGGAGGAGCTGGGGGGTGTTGCTGGGGAGAGGGATGTCTGGAGTGCCCTACTTAGCTTGCTGCCACCACTACCCGACCCTGGAAAAGCGACTGAAGATAAATGAATGAATGAATGAAAATCACTCATAGCAAGCAATTTGTTATTGTCAAAAACGCTGCATTGCCTGTGTTAGTGCCACCATGTGGCTAATTGTTTCAGTTTTGAAGTGTGAGTAGTGGTTGAGACTTTGAGCCTATTTGCTGAGTTGGGCTGCTGTAGCTTTTAGTGTTTCTGAGACACTCTTAGGGTGGATGAAGGAGACGAAACATAAAAATGCAATAGGGTTCCAGCACCTGCAATGCTTGGAGCCCTGACTAATATTAAGTTTGCAAATTAAATGACCTAAGGGTAGCGTAGGGAAGATTAAGCCCATTTAGCTTTGATCCAACTAAAAATGACCTTGACTGTCTTAGTTAACTGTCCATATATTATTTTTCTCCACCTCTGTGTCTGTCTATCATTTCTGTTTCTCTTACTGTTTACTTCTTTCAGCTTATAGATAATTTTCTTACTTTTTCTTTCTATAATCCTATTCACTTTTTTCTCTTTTTTATTTCTTTTTTTATCTATGTTTGTCTTTGTCTCCATCCCCTTAACTCTATTTTTCTTCACCATTTTCATTCAGCTCCCCAGGTCCGTAATTGTTTCCACTTAGCTTCTCTCAGTGTCTGTTCATCAATAATTTAGTAGACACCATGTTTCTCCTCTGTTTATTGTTGTGTGCCAATTCAGAGTGTGCCTGCCTATGGAAAGGCATATGAGGAGAAAGAGAGGGATAGTTTACCTTTATACAGTTCCCTGATACATCGTAAGGCTATTATAACTATAGTAGAGGTTATTGGATACGTCAACAAAATTGAAAATTCTGTCTTTTTTTCTCCCTTTCCCTTAAACATTTTTGTCGTCATCTTTAGTCGCAAGAGTATTTACATGAACAAACACCAATAAGGCAATAGGCCCCGTTGACGTCTCAGCTTTCCTTTTGAAGACATACACAGAGGAACTTAGACCAGCCAGGGTCTCCGTCTTTCAAAGGTCTGTTGATTCACATATAGTTCCATCTCTCTGGAAAAAAAGGCAATTATTGCTCGTCTTCCAAAAAGTCTGTCCCCCAAGAAAATAATGACTATAGACCAATAGTCCTGACTTCTGTTGTAATAACGTGTCTTGAAAAGATGATAGTGTGGAAGCTGAAGTCAAACATCGGCTAGATTCTCATCAGTTTACCTATAAAGACAGTCATGGCACTGATGATGTGATACACTTTATTTTGCAACCCCTTGAAAACCCCAAGGCCTGTCAGACGGCTGTTTGTAGACTTTCAGCTCTGCAGCCCCACATCTTCTCAGTAAGCTCACTACTACTGCTACTACTACTGCTACTGCTACTACTACTACTACTACTGCTACTACTACTTTCGGCTGCTCCTGTTAGGGGTTGCCACAGCGGATCATCTGTTTCCTGTCCTCTACGTCTGCCTCCGTCACACCAGCAGGTGGTATTATTCCTTTTTTTACCAACAAGACCCAGCAGGTCCGAGTGAAGCAGACATTATCTGAGTTTAAAGTCATTAACACAGGCGTTCCTCAAGGATTTGTGAGTTCTCCCATTTTTTTTTACATTATATACAAATGATTGTACATGCAGTCATCCCAGCACTTTTGTTGTCAAGTTTTCTGATGACACTGCCATCATGGGACTTATGGATACAGACACAGGCATTTCTTGCCTTAGTTTAGAGGTTAAAAAGTTTGTACAACGGTGTGATGACCATCATCTCATTGTAAACACTAAGAAAACAGAAGAAAGGATTTTTGATGAAGGACATCTGGGGGATCAGTCTCCATTACTGATCCATAACACTTGTATTACCCTGCTTCATTCATACAAATACTTGGGTGCACGTATTGACTGTAATCTCTCTTGGAATGTCCGTGTGAATTCTGTATGTAGTAGGATCCAACAGCAACTCTGCTTTTTGTGCAGACTCGGGGTGTTTGGGGTTGGACAGATGGTAATGATGTTATTGTTACAGAATTTCAGCTTAGTTTGGTAAAATATTGGTTAATTTAAAATCACAAAGAAATAGACTGGTCGACATAACAATGGAAGTGATGGGGGTGAGGGAGCGTCCATCCCTCCAGATGCTCTCTGAGAAGACTATAGTTTAACAGGCTAGGAAAAGTATCGCTGACCCCTCTCATGCCCTATATTCAGAATAAGAACTCGCATCAGGTAGACACAACAGGGTTCCAATTAAATACAGGAAACGATACTTGATCAGGTATAAAACCTTGTTCATCCCTCCATCAGCAAATCTCCAAAACTCAGGACATAAGGAGGGTGTGAAATGAGGGGTGGTGTTGCCTGTATTTGAATGCACTTTATATCTGCACTTGTCTTGGCTATGCACTTTATGTCTGTTACAGCACTGTATTGTATGATTTTTATCAGGCAGCCTTTATGTCCACATTAAATTTCCCTAGTGTAATGACCATGGATGTGTACACTCGCTAGGCCTTGGCTAAAGGGTCGGACCCTTTAGTCGACTGGTTAACGTAGTCGCCCGTGGTGCGGCAGACCCGGGTTTGCATCCTGGCTGCGGCGGTTCCCGGTTGCCTCACTGAATTCGCTACATTGGTGTCAGAAGTGGGATGGTGAGACCGTGAGGCCATCGGAAGTGCGTGCGTGCGCCCAGAGGCGTGAGGGAGCTGGTATTGGGGACACGCTTCCCAAAGAGGGGGGTGGTGTAACACTAGGGACAAGTAATCTTGGAATCCCCTAACCCTCAAGATTAAATCGATTCAATCTTGAATCCTGAATCTTGAAGAGCTCCATGGGACTTGGGGATTATATGCGCATAAAACTGCTTGTGAAATACCAAGCTCACACATGATATCCTGAAATACTCCATACACAAAATTGGTTCCCGGGTCATACTCCACTTGCTTTGGCAACCCAAACCAAGAAAAGAAACCTACTAGCACCTCTATGATGGTTCTAGCCTTAATGTTTCTTCAAAGAGACAGCCTCAGGGAAATGAGATGTAACATCCCTTATGGTCAACAAAAACCAATTGTCTTTCCTAGTTTCAGGAAAAGGGCCAACACAGTCGATGACCACTTTAGAAAAGGGCTCTTCCACCACATCCACAGGGGTCATTGGAGCTACAGAGACTTTTTGATTAGGTTTCCCTACCAACTGACAAGAGTGACAAGAGCGACAAAAGGCTACCCTATCTAGATGGCATTTAGACCAACAAAGTGCGTCATGATTTTAGCCTGAGTCTTCCTAATGCCCAAGTGGCCAGCTAACGGTGTGTCATGGGCCAAACGTAAAACCTCTTCACAATGATGCTGAGGCAGAACCCTCTGCTCATACACACTCCACTCATCAGTGGCAGGTTTATCTGGGGGGTCCCAATTTTCTCATAAGCACATCATCATTTCCAATCTCCTCACAAGTAGCCGCTGTCTCCCTAAGAGGGCTCATAGTGGGGTCCTGTTTATGCTCTGCAATCAGTGTGTCTCAACCCAACACTGGCAGCTGATCACACCACACCATTTGGGGGAGGGTCTTCCACTCTAGACACCACTACAACAGGTGCTTTTGCTACCACATCATCCTCAACATTGGCAGTGGGATCTGTAAGGGAATTTGTCTGAAAACGGGTGACTACACAGACTGGGAAGGCTTCTGGATATTCCTCCTCCAAGACCTTGGTCTCTACAACCTCATAGGGAGTTGGAGACAATCAGGGATCACCACTACCTGTTTGTGAGCCAATTCATTGCATAAAAGGAAGGTGCACTGGTAATTCAGACAGCACTACCACCTGAGCATATCCAACAAAAATGCCAGTTCTTACAAACAGCTTGTATAAAGGAACAGCACTGTAAGCACCTCAAAAAAACTTACACTACCGTTCAAAAGTTTGGGATCACCCAAACAATTTCGTGTTTTCCATGAAAAGTCACACTTATTCACCACCATATGTTGTGAAATGAATAGAAAATAGAGTCAAGACATTGACAAGGTTAGAAATAATGATTTGTATTTGAAATAAGATTTTTTTTACATCAAACTTTGCTTTCGTCAAAGAATCCTCCATTTGCAGCAATTACAGCATTGCAGACCTTTGGCATTCTAGCTGTTAATTTGTTGAGGTAATCTGGAGAAATTGCACCCCACGCTTCCAGAAGCAGCTCCCACAAGTTGGATTGGTTGGATGGGCACTTCTTTGAGCAGATTGAGTTTCTGGAGCATCACATTTGTGGGGTCAATTAAACGCTCAAAATGGCCAGAAAAAGAGAACTTTCATCTGAAACTCGACAGTCTATTCTTGTTCTTAGAAATGAAGGCTATTCCATGCGAGAAATTGCTAAGAAATTGAAGATTTCCTACACCGGTGTGTACTACTCCCTTCAGAGGACAGCACAAACAGGCTCTAACAGGTACTATTTAATGAAGATGCCAGTTGGGGACCTGTGAGGCGTCTGTTTCTCAAACTAGAGACTCTAATGTACTTATCTTCTTGCTCAGTTGTGCAACGCGGCCTCCCACTTCTTTTTCTACTCTGGTTAGAGCCTGTTTGTGCTGTCCTCTGAAGGGAGTAGTACACACCGGTGTAGGAAATCTTCAATTTCTTAGCAATTTCTCGCATGGAATAGCCTTCATTTCTAAGAACAAGAATAGACTGTCGAGTTTCAGATGAAAGTTCTCTTTTTCTGGCCATTTTGAGCGTTTAATTGACCCCACAAATGTGATGCTCCAGAAACTCAATCTGCTCAAAGAAGTGCCCATCCAACCAATCCAACTTGTGGGAGCTGCTTCTGGAAGCGTGGGGTGCAATTTCTCCAGATTACCTCAACAAATTAACAGCTAGAATGCCAAAGGTCTGCAATGCTGTAATTGCTGCAAATGGAGGATTCTTTGACGAAAGCAAAGTTTGATGTAAAAAAAATCTTATTTCAAATACAAATCATTATTTCTAACCTTGTCAATGTCTTGACTCTATTTTCTATTCATTTCACAACATATGGTGGTGAATAAGTGTGACTTTTCATGGAAAACACAAAATTGTTTGGGTGATCCCAAACTTTTGAACGGTAGTGTAAATAAGCACAAATGTCCCCAAATCAGCTATTTCAGGCAGATCGATAATACCAGCTACCATGACAGATTGGCCTGATGTGTTGTCTCTGAGGACTGTAACGGGACTCTCAGCTACCCCATCCTCAACTGCAACCATCCCATCAGAGAGGAAACTATCAAACATTTCCAAGTCTGCTTTACCAACAACTTCCACATGCCCTTGCACTGGATTCAAACGACTGAGATTACAAGCAACAGAGTGACCAACTTCTGCTCTTGATGTCTCTTTTTTTCTGTAGCACTGGGCAATGAGATTTAATATGACCAGGTCTACAACAATAATGACAGATGTCTTCTGCAAAGGGAGAAGGCTTGTGTTGTCACCCACCATTCTGGGAGTTCAGAGGTGGATGCAAACCACCACTGTTATTACCACTGTGGCATTTCTCAATATGCATCGTCCGTTTAATCTGACCCCACTGGATTTGTCACACCATAAATCTTTATGAGTGAGGACATCGTTATCAGCTGCCTCAGCAGCCTTAAACACGGTTTTAAAATCCAGGTCATTCAAGTATGTCTTGCATGACCTTTGGCTGGCTCTGTTTGAACTGCTCCAACACAATCAACTCAAGCAGCTTCTTAAAATTATTCACCTCAGCTCTTAGCCACTTACCAAAAACTGCTTCCCGTTGTCATGCAAAGTCCAAATAAGTCCGTCCCAGTTTTACTGTCTCTGCCCTGAACTTCTGTCTTTATGCCTTTGGAACTAACTCATATTCTTTTAGCACCGCCTGTCGAATCACATCATACTCATCAATCTGATTCAGGTCTGTAGTGACAAGCTTCTTGGGCCTTCCCTGTTAGGGAACCCTGTATGAGAGCCCCACTCCTCTTTAGGCCAGTCTTGCTGCACAGCAATCTTCTCAAACATCTCAAAGAACAACTCAACATTCTCAGGATCAAACCTTGGCACCAAAGAAAAACATTTATTTACATCACAGATTTCTCATTGTTCCTGATGTCTGCGATATATAGCAAACTTAGCTTTCTCGAAATCAAGTTTCAGTTTCTCGTTCTGTCTTTCCTGCCACTACTGCTCCCTCTTGTTGTGTTCACACTCCTCTTTCTCTTCAGGGTTACAGCTAACCAATATACTCTGCATGAATTCAGGCTTTTTAGCATCCTCACTCCAAATACTCCATCAGTTTCCATAATTTAGGTTTATCGAGCTTAGCTAGCCGTACACATGTAACATCAGTTTTAAAAAAAAAAAAAACTCCTCTGGCTCAAACTGACATTTTCAATTCTACTAATGTTTGGAGCACAAAAAGGGGGATAATACAAGGTTACAAACAGGTGGCACCGTGGCCCAGTGGTTAGTACTGTTGCCTCACAGCAAGAAAGTCCTGATTCGAACCCCAGGCCGTCCCAGGTCCTTTCTGTGTGGAGTTTGCATGTTCTCCCCGTGTCTGCGTGGGTTTCCCCCGGGTGCTCCAGTTTACTCCCACCATCAAAAAGACATGCATGTTAGAGTTAATACTCCTGTCTGTGTCCCTGAGCAAGGCAATGGAAAGAAGGACTGGAGTTGGTCCCCAGGTGCTGCAGCTGCCCACTGCTTCTATACGATAGGATGGGTTAAATGGCAGATTACAAATGACAGAGAACAAATTTCATTGTAACCTGTACAATGACAAAACTAAAGTGGCTTTCTTTCAACACACTAGAGGTGAACAAAATTACAAGATAGCAACAACAATGCAGGTCAGCTGGAATGCACAAAACACAAATTGATAACCATCCACACCAGGATGTTCCACAGCATTCCAACCACCATGCGCAGCACCTGTGAGCTATTTATCAAAACCCAATCACACAAAGCCAAATCTGATACTATAACCAGACAGAAGCAGGCACACAATGTCCCAAGCATAGAGTAGGTTTGTGCTTAACTCAATAAAGCGTCACAGCCAAAGCACGAGCCACTAAAGGACCCCGCGCTACTGCAAAACTCCAGCACAAAACCTAAACTGTAATACTATTTTGCACCGCCTGAGTGAAATAGAAACATTATGTTAGCCTACTCATCGCTAGCTACCATAATAGCCACCTATAAGCTTAGCTTAGCCGAGCTAACAACCAACAGAACGTGCTACACATATGACTAGAACATGAGCAAACATACACCATGCGATGCAAAAACAATGACACCTTCTGCACCTGGATGAGCCCCCAGTTGTTACGCTGCTACACTAAACCAGGCTCGTGGTAAGGCAAGGCAAGGCAAGTTTATTTGTATAGCACTTTATGTGGTGCGGTGCAAGGCCATTTAGCACGTTGTACACAATTAACACAATTTTAAAATCAATTCTAGTTTTGACAGGGAGCCAATGCAGAGAGCTAAGAACAGGTGTAATGTGTTCATAATGTTTAGTTCTGGTGAGAACACGTGCTGCCGCGGTTTGAATTAACCATAGTTGGTGCACAGCTGATGGCAAATCCTCAATATCTAAGGCTTAGCAAGCTCATAACCTAGTGCCTGTCCCTGTGTGTTGCATTAAACGTGAAAGGTGTGATCTGGACTTCCCTGGGTGAAAGTAACATTTCCTGTCTGTCTCTCTCTCTCTCTCTCTCTCTCTCTCTCTCTCTCTCTCTCTCTCTCTCTCTCTCTCTCTCTCTCTCTCTCTGTCTGTCTGTCTGTCTGTCTCTCTCTGTCTGTCTGTCTCTCTCTGTCTATCTCTCTCTCTGTCTGTCTGTCTGTCTGTCTGTCTCTCTCTCTCTCTCTCTCTCTCTCTCTGTCTGCCTGTGTCTGTCTGTCTGTCTCTCTGTTGGACTCGGGCGAACCCTCTGGATACCTGTCGGTTGCAGGTCCAGCCGGTCAGCCTGCTCTTTGACGTGGGGATTCAGTTTAAGAGGTGTATACAGTGACAGTTCGTTGTAGTGTGTGAAACAGATCCCGTTTTCTCAAGTCTTTTGTCTCCAAAATGTTTTTCCTTAGGCGTCCACGTGGCGTGTCCAATCCAACATAAAGCCAAATACCTCCCGCCACAGGTGCGTCTGCTGGCAGCTAATGAGTCAGTACCACCCCCCCCCCCAAAGTGTGACATCAGTTTTGACCCTGCCTTCTTTAGCCTACTTAAACTACACCTGCTTTTAGATTCTAGAAGACATTCACCAAAATAAACCACTTAAGTTTAGAACGTTTATTTGGGAAGGGACAATTTACATTAATCAACATTTGAAACACATTTAAATGTAACCGAGTTAGGTAAGAGGCTAGTTTCCATCGACAATCCCTTTGCCTGATGTTGTTAGGCATCCTAGGATAATAAAATAGTACAAAAATGAATAAATAAATAAGCATACAACATAGTTAATATAGATAAGAACAACAAGATCAAAGAAACAAGAAAATATATACAGAATATACAAATAATGTAGAAAAAAGATAATAAAGATAATATAGAAAATAATATATATAAAAACGCAGGCATGCAGCACAGCTAATGTACAATACAGTTAAAAACATGTTGAAGGTGTGTGTGAATAGCATCAATGTTGACGTTGTTGGTTCTTAATAAGCCATTTCTTGATATTACACTTAAATGAATAATAGGATGGAGACTCTAAGTGATTGTGGTACCGAGTTCCATTGATGCGATGCTCTAAAAGAGAAGACGGCCTGACTAAATACTGTTCTCCTGAGTGGGATTGTGCAGTCCCCTCTTGCTGCACCTTTAGTAGCTGTTGGTGGTAGATTTGAAGTTGATGAAGCTGGACAGAGGAGGAGGAGCTAAACCATGCATGATCTTATAAAGTAGGCATACATTGTTGTATTTGATGAGGTTTTCCCATCTAAGTAGGTTATACTTTTTTAGAACATGGCAATGATGAGAAGTGAATGGCTTCTGGTCTAAGGTTTTGAGGGCTTGTTGATTCCAGTGGTTTTAATGTTGTAGTGTGTTAGAGCAGCTTATCAGACAATAGGTGATGTAGGAAACAACAACTGAGTGGAAGTACTTTGCTGTCTCAGTTGATAGGAAGTCTCTGGTAAACCTGAAATTTGCCAAACTAAACTTAACTTTAGTTCAGACCCTTTTATGTGGGGTTTAAAGCCAAGGTTTGAATCTATGTGTACTCCTAAGTATTTGTATTCTGAGACAACTTGTAGTCTCTCTACCTGGATGAGAATATCTTGCTCTACATTTATGCTGTTGCCTTTTGAGAAAAACATACAAACTGTTTTGAACACATTCAATCGCAGACAACATTGGTCAAGCCAGGATGTGACCTTCAACATATTTGCTAACTTGATTGCTACCTCTTCTGTAGTTTTACCATAAGAAACAATAACTATCATTAGCATACATTAAGATGTCACATGTTCCACACAGAAGGTAGATCATTAATGTATATGCTGAATAGGACTGGACCCAGTATAGAGCCCTGTGGGACACCAATTGATAGATGTAGAGAGTTAGATGTATAATTACCGATTTTGACAAGCTGGGAGCGAGATTAGAGGTAGGATCTGATAAGGTTGGCAAATTCTGTGGAAACATTGGAGTCGTTTATGCAGTAGGATGTTATGATTAATGGTATCGAATGCTTTCCGTAGATCAAGGAACATGGCCCCTACAGCCTCGCCTTTGTCCATTGACCAACAAATAAAGGAAAACGTCTTTTAACTTTTCCTTTATTTGTTGGTTCAGTGGGTTGTCTGTGAAGGACAGGAATAGTCTAAACAGTATTAAGGTCTGCTCCAAGATAGAGTCCAGCAGAGTCCAGCGGAGTCCAGCAGAGAGACGTGTGCTCCCTCCAGGAGAAACGCGTGGCCCAGAAAGCAAAAGGAATTATTATCCAATCTGACCACATCCTGTCCAGTGAATTCACTGTAATGCCCTCAGGCCGGCACTATAAAGTGCCCCATAGGAAAACAAATTAATTCTTCATTCCTTCTGCTATCAGGATGTTAAATGCCAAGAGTAGTCCTTGTAAGCGAATGCTTTATTTTGTTTTAACAGCAATAGTTAGTTTATACCTCATCTGTTTTTCACATGGCTTGTGGGCCTGTACATTCACTGAATATTGTATTGGAATGTAACATGCAATGCATCTTAGGATGTTTCCTTTATGTATTTATTTATTTATGTATTTATTTGTTTATCTATCTATCTATTTATTTATTGATCATTTTAGCTTGTGTGAATTTTTGTCCTTCGCCTGGTCCTGGTGTTAGTCTGCATGCATGGCCCCACGAGGGTGACATTGTGCATCTCTTGCCCATGTATGTCTCTGACATACTGCTGATTGCCACTTGTCTGTGAGTTTGTGTATGGTCTAGGTAGACTGTGGAACTGAATTACCCTTCTGAGATGAATAAAGTTGTCCGAATCTGAATCTGATGCATTAACTTTTTCTATGAAATAGCATGTAGCCGTTTCTGTTGAGTGATCAGCCCTGAATCCAAATTGCATTGGGTGCAGTGGGAAGGAGCTATTGTTGAGATGGTCAATGATTTGTTCGGCAACTAGTTTTTCGAATACCTTTGATACTATGGGTGAAATACTGATGGGCCTGTAGTTAGTGGTCAGACGGGGGTCACTGCCTTTGAGTATAGGGGTTACAACCGCAGACTTCCATGAGTTAAGAAACCTTGCTTGACCCAATGAGGTATTAATGATATGCGTTAGTAGGTTAGCTATTGAGGAGTTGGTCTCTTTCAGCGTGAGTGTGTCCATACCATAGATATCCTTAGCCCTTGAAGAGTTGAGAGATGCGATTACTTTTGCTACCTCTGTCTCAGACAATGGTCTAAATGCTACTGCTGGCTCACTAGTACTGATGCATTGCTTTGTTGAACTGTGAAACTTTGGGCTATGGTAGTCACTGACTCAACAAGGTATTGATTGAGGGCCTGTGCCACATTAACTGGGCTCTGTAGGATTGTCTCATTGACCTTCAATTCAATTGAAGCTGTGACACACCTCCCAACAACTACTGATGCTGTGACACACCTCCCAACAACTACTGATGCTGTGACACACCTCCCAACAACTACTGATGCTGTTACACCTCCCAACAACTACTGATGCTGTGACACACCTCCCAACAACTACTGCCGATGCTGTGACACATCTCCCAACAACTACTGATGCTGTGACACACCTCCCAACAACTACTGATGCTGTGACCCACCTCCCAACAACTACTGATGCTGTGACACACCTCCCAACAACTACTGATGCTGTGAGACACCTCCCAACAACTACTGATGCTGTGACCCACCTCCCAACAACTGCTGTTGATGCTGTGACACACCTCCCAACAACTACTGATGCCGTGACACACCTCCCAACAACTACTGATGCCGTGACACACCTCCCAACAACTACTGATGCTGTGAGACACCTCCCAACAACTACTGATGCTGTGACCCACCTCCCAACAACTGCTGTTGATGCTGTGACACACCTCCCAACAACTACTGATGCTGTGAGACACCTCCCAACAACTGCTGATGCTGTGACACACCTCCCAACAACTACTGATGCTGTGACCCACCTCCCAACAACTACTGATGCTGTGACACACCTCCCAACAACTACTGCTGATGCTGTGACCCACCTCCCAACAACTGCTGTTGATGCTGTGACACACCTCCCAACAACTACTGATGCTGTGACACACCTCCCAACAACTACTGATGCTGTGACACACCTCCCAACAACTACTGATGCTGTGACACACCTCCCAACAACTACTGATGCTGTGACACACCTCCCATCAACTACTGATGCTGTGACACACCTCCCAACAACTACTGATGCTGTGACACACCTCCCATCAACTACTGATGCTGTGACACACCTCCCAACAACTACTGCCGATGCTGTGACACATCTCCCAACAACTACTGATGCTGTGACACACCTCCCAACTACTGCTGATGCTGTGACACACCTCCCAACAACTACTGATGCTGTGACCCACCTCCCAACAACTACTGATGCTGTGACACACCTCCCAACTACTGCTGATGCTGTGACACACCTCCCAACAACTACTGATGCTGTGACACACCTCCCAACAACTACTGATGCTGTGACCCACCTCCCAACAACTACTGATGCTGTGACCCACCTCCCAACAACTACTGATGCTGTGACACACCTCCCAACTACTGCTGATGCTGTGACACACCTCCCAACAACTACTGATGCTGTGACACACCTCCCAACAACTACTGATGCTGTGACACACCTCCCAACAACTACTGCTGATGATGTGACACACCTCCCAACAACTACTGCTGATGCTGTGACACACCTCCCAACAACTACTGATGCTGTGACACACCTCCCAAAAACTACTGATGCTGTGACACACCTCCCAACAACTACTGCTGATGATGTGACACACCTCCCAACAACTACTGCTGATGCTGTGACACACCTCCCAACAACTACTGATGCTGTGAGACACCTCCCAACAACTGCTGTTGATGCTGTGACACACCTCCCAACAACTACTGATGCCGTGACACACCTCCCAACAACTACTGATGCTGTGAGACACCTCCCAACAACTACTGATGCTGTGAGACACCTCCCAACAACTACTGCTGATGCTGTGACCCACCTCCCAACAACTGCTGTTGATGCTGTGACACACCTCCCAACAACTACTGATGCTGTGACACACCTCCCATCAACTACTGATGCTGTGACACACCTCCCAACAACTACTGATGCTGTGACACACCTCCCATCAACTACTGATGCTGTGACACACCTCCCAACAACTACTGCCGATGCTGTGACACATCTCCCAACAACTACTGATGCTGTGACACACCTCCCAACTACTGCTGATGCTGTGACACACCTCCCAACAACTACTGATGCTGTGACCCACCTCCCAACAACTACTGATGCTGTGACACACCTCCCAACTACTGCTGATGCTGTGACACACCTCCCAACAACTACTGATGCTGTGACACACCTCCCAACAACTACTGATGCTGTGACCCACCTCCCAACAACTACTGATGCTGTGACCCGCCTCCCAACAACTACTGATGCTGTGACACACCTCCCAACAACTACTGCTGATGCTGTGACACACCTCCCAACAACTACTGATGCTGTGACACACCTCCCAACAACTACTGATGCTGTGACACACCTCCCAACAACTACTGCTGATGCTGTGACACACCTCCCAAAAACTACTGATGCTGTGACACACCTCCCAACTACTGCTGATGATGTGACACACCTCCCAACAACTACTGATGCTGTGACACACCTCCCAACAACTACTGATGCTGTGACACACCTCCCAACAACTACTGCTGATGATGTGACACACCTCCCAACAACTACTGCTGATGCTGTGACACACCTCCCAACAACTACTGATGCTGTGACACACCTCCCAACAACTACTGATGCTGTGACACACCTCCCAACAACTACTGCTGATGCTGTGACACACCTCCCAAAAACTACTGATGCTGTGACACACCTCCCAAAAACTACTGATGCTGTGACACACCTCCCAACAACTACTGCTGGTGATGTGACACACCTCCCAACAACTACTGCTGATGCTGTGACACACCTCCCAACAACTACTGATGCTGTGACACACCTCCCAACTACTGCTGATGCTGTGACACACCTCCCAACAACTACTGATGCTGTGACACACCTCCCAACAACTACTGATGCTGTGACACACCTCCCAACAACTACTGCTGATGCTGTGACACACCTCCCAACAACTACTGATGCTGTGACACACCTCCCAACAACTACTGATGCTGTGACCCACCTCCCAACAACTACTGATGCTGTGACCCACCTCCCAACAACTACTGATGCTGTGACACACCTCCCAACTACTGCTGAAGCAGTGACACACCTCCCAACAACTACTGATGCTGTGACACACCTCCCAACAACTACTGATGCTGTGACACACCTCCCAACAACTACTGCTGATGATGTGACACACCTCCCAACAACTACTGCTGATGCTGTGACACATCTCCCAACAACTACTGATGCTGTGACACACCTCCCAACTACTGCTGATGCTGTGACACACCTCCCAACAACTACTGATGCTGTGACCCACCTCCCAACAACTACTGATGCTGTGACACACCTCCCAACTACTGCTGATGCTGTGACACACCTCCCAACAACTACTGATGCTGTGACACACCTCCCAACAACTACTGATGCTGTGACCCACCTCCCAACAACTACTGATGCTGTGACCCACCTCCCAACAACTACTGATGCTGTGACACACCTCCCAACTACTGCTGATGCTGTGACACACCTCCCAACAACTACTGATGCTGTGACACACCTCCCAACAACTACTGATCCTGTGACACACCTCCCAACAACTACTGCTGATGATGTGACACACCTCCCAACAACTACTGCTGATGCTGTGACACACCTCCCAAAAACTACTGATGCTGTGACACACCTCCCAACAACTACTGCTGATGATGTGACACACCTCCCAACAACTACTGCTGATGCTGTGACACACCTCCCAACAACTACTGATGCTGTGAGACACCTCCCAACAACTGCTGTTGATGCTGTGACACACCTCCCAACAACTACTGATGCCGTGACACACCTCCCAACAACTACTGATGCTGTGAGACACCTCCCAACAACTACTGATGCTGTGAGACACCTCCCAACAACTACTGCTGATGCTGTGACCCACCTCCCAACAACTGCTGTTGATGCTGTGACACACCTCCCAACAACTACTGATGCTGTGACACACCTCCCATCAACTACTGATGCTGTGACACACCTCCCAACAACTACTGATGCTGTGACACACCTCCCATCAACTACTGATGCTGTGACACACCTCCCAACAACTACTGCCGATGCTGTGACACATCTCCCAACAACTACTGATGCTGTGACACACCTCCCAACTACTGCTGATGCTGTGACACACCTCCCAACAACTACTGATGCTGTGACCCACCTCCCAACAACTACTGATGCTGTGACACACCTCCCAACTACTGCTGATGCTGTGACACACCTCCCAACAACTACTGATGCTGTGACACACCTCCCAACAACTACTGATGCTGTGACACACCTCCCAACAACTACTGATGCTGTGACCCACCTCCCAACAACTACTGATGCTGTGACCCACCTCCCAACAACTACTGATGCTGTGACACACCTCCCAACAACTACTGCTGATGCTGTGACACACCTCCCAACAACTACTGATGCTGTGACACACCTCCCAACAACTACTGATGCTGTGACACACCTCCCAACAACTACTGCTGATGCTGTGACACACCTCCCAAAAACTACTGATGCTGTGACACACCTCCCAACTACTGCTGATGATGTGACACACCTCCCAACAACTACTGATGCTGTGACCCACCTCCCAACAACTACTGATGCTGTGACCCACCTCCCAACAACTACTGATGCTGTGACCCACCTCCCAACAACTACTGCTGATGATGTGACACACCTCCCAACAACTACTGATGCTGTGACACACCTCCCAACAACTACTGATGCTGTGACACACCTCCCAACAACTACTGATGCTGTGACACACCTCCCAACAACTACTGCTGATGCTGTGACACACCTCCCAAAAACTACTGATGCTGTGACACACCTCCCAAAAACTACTGATGCTGTGACACACCTCCCAACAACTACTGCTGATGATGTGACACACCTCCCAACAACTACTGCTGATGCTGTGACACACCTCCCAAAAACTACTGATGCTGTGACACACCTCCCAACTACTGCTGATGATGTGACACACCTCCCAACAACTACTGATGCTGTGACACACCTCCCAACAACTACTGATGCTGTGACACACCTCCCAACAACTACTGCTGATGATGTGACACACCTCCCAACTACTGCTGATGCTGTGACACATCTCCCAACAACTACTGATGCTGTGACACACCTCCCAACTACTGCTGATGCTGTGACACACCTCCCAACAACTACTGATGCTGTGACCCACCTCCCAACAACTACTGATGCTGTGACACACCTCCCAACTACTGCTGATGCTGTGACACACCTCCCAACAACTACTGATGCTGTGACACACCTCCCAACAACTACTGATGCTGTGACCCACCTCCCAACAACTACTGATGCTGTGACCCACCTCCCAACAACTACTGATGCTGTGACACACCTCCCAACTACTGCTGATGCTGTGACACACCTCCCAACAACTACTGATGCTGTGACACACCTCCCAACAACTACTGATCCTGTGACACACCTCCCAACAACTACTGCTGATGATGTGACACACCTCCCAACAACTACTGCTGATGCTGTGACACACCTCCCAAAAACTACTGATGCTGTGACACACCTCCCAACAACTACTGCTGATGATGTGACACACCTCCCAACAACTACTGCTGATGCTGTGACACACCTCCCAACAACTACTGATGCTGTGAGACACCTCCCAACAACTGCTGTTGATGCTGTGACACACCTCCCAACAACTACTGATGCCGTGACACACCTCCCAACAACTACTGATGCTGTGAGACACCTCCCAACAACTACTGATGCTGTGAGACACCTCCCAACAACTACTGCTGATGCTGTGACCCACCTCCCAACAACTGCTGTTGATGCTGTGACACACCTCCCAACAACTACTGATGCTGTGACACACCTCCCATCAACTACTGATGCTGTGACACACCTCCCAACAACTACTGATGCTGTGACACACCTCCCATCAACTACTGATGCTGTGACACACCTCCCAACAACTACTGCCGATGCTGTGACACATCTCCCAACAACTACTGATGCTGTGACACACCTCCCAACTACTGCTGATGCTGTGACACACCTCCCAACAACTACTGATGCTGTGACCCACCTCCCAACAACTACTGATGCTGTGACACACCTCCCAACTACTGCTGATGCTGTGACACACCTCCCAACAACTACTGATGCTGTGACACACCTCCCAACAACTACTGATGCTGTGACCCACCTCCCAACAACTACTGATGCTGTGACCCACCTCCCAACAACTACTGATGCTGTGACACACCTCCCAACAACTACTGCTGATGCTGTGACACACCTCCCAACAACTACTGATGCTGTGACACACCTCCCAACAACTACTGATGCTGTGACACACCTCCCAACAACTACTGCTGATGCTGTGACACACCTCCCAAAAACTACTGATGCTGTGACACACCTCCCAACTACTGCTGATGATGTGACACACCTCCCAACAACTACTGATGCTGTGACACACCTCCCAACAACTACTGATGCTGTGACACACCTCCCAACAACTACTGCTGATGATGTGACACACCTCCCAACAACTACTGCTGATGCTGTGACACACCTCCCAACAACTACTGATGCTGTGACACACCTCCCAACTACTGCTGATGCTGTGACACACCTCCCAACTACTGCTGATGCTGTGACACACCTCCCAACAACTACTGATGCTGTGACCCACCTCCCAACAACTACTGCTGATGATGTGACACACCTCCCAACAACTACTGATGCTGTGACACACCTCCCAACAACTACTGATGCTGTGACACACCTCCCAACAACTACTGATGCTGTGACACACCTCCCAACAACTACTGCTGATGCTGTGACACACCTCCCAAAAACTACTGATGCTGTGACACACCTCCCAAAAACTACTGATGCTGTGACACACCTCCCAACAACTACTGCTGATGATGTGACACACCTCCCAACAACTACTGATGCTGTGACACACCTCCCAACAACTACTGATGCTGTGACACACCTCCCATCAACTACTGATGCTGTGACACACCTCCCAACAACTACTGATGCTGTGACACACCTCCCATCAACTACTGATGCTGTGACACACCTCCCAACAACTACTGCCGATGCTGTGACACATCTTCCAACAACTACTGATGCTGTGACACACCTCCCAACTACTGCTGATGCTGTGACACACCTCCCAACAACTACTGATGCTGTGACCCACCTCCCAACAACTACTGATGCTGTGACACACCTCCCAACTACTGCTGATGCTGTGACACACCTCCCAACAACTACTGATGCTGTGACACACCTCCCAACAACTACTGATGCTGTGACCCACCTCCCAACAACTACTGATGCTGTGACCCACCTCCCAACAACTACTGATGCTGTGACACACCTCCCAACAACTACTGCTGATGCTGTGACACACCTCCCAACAACTACTGATGCTGTGACACACCTCCCAACAACTACTGATGCTGTGACACACCTCCCAACAACTACTGATGCCGTGACACACCTCCCAACAACTACTGATGCTGTGACACACCTCCCAACAACTACTGATGCTGTGACACACCTCCCAACAACTACTGCTGATGCTGTGACACACCTCCCAAAAACTACTGATGCTGTGACACACCTCCCAACTACTGCTGATGATGTGACACACCTCCCAACAACTACTGATGCTGTGACACACCTCCCAACAACTACTGATGCTGTGACACACCTCCCAACAACTACTGCTGATGATGTGACACACCTCCCAACAACTACTGCTGATGCTGTGACACACCTCCCAACAACTACTGATGCTGTGACACACCTCCCAGCTACTGCTGATGCTGTGACACACCTCCCCACAACTACTGATGCTGTGACCCACCTCCCAACAACTACTGATGCTGTGACCCACCTCCCAACAACTACTGATGCTGTGACCCACCTCCCAACAACTACTGCTGATGATGTGACACACCTCCCAACAACTACTGATGCTGTGACACACCTCCCAACAACTACTGATGCTGTGACACACCTCCCAACAACTACTGATGCTGTGACACACCTCCCAACAACTACTGCTGATGCTGTGACACACCTCCCAAAAACTACTGATGCTGTGACACACCTCCCAAAAACTACTGATGCTGTGACACACCTCCCAACAACTACTGCTGATGATGTGACACACCTCCCAACAACTACTGATGCTGTGACACACCTCCCAACAACTACTGATGCTGTGACACACCTCCCAAAAACTACTGATGCTGTGACACACCTCCCAACAACTACTGATGCTGTGACACACCTCCCAAAAACTACTGATGCTGTGACACACCTCCCAACAACTACTGATGCTGTGACACACCTCCCAACAACTACTGATGCTGTGACACACCTCCCAACAACTACTGATGCTGTGACACACCTCCCAACAACTACTGATGCTGTGACACACCTCCCAACTACTGCTGATGCTGTGACACACCTCCCAACAACTACTGATGCTGTGACACACCTCCCAACAACTACTGATGCTGTGACACACCTCCCAACAACTACTGATGCTGTGACCCACCTCCCAACAACTACTGATGCTGTGACACACCTCCCAACAACTACTGATGCTGTGACACACCTCCCAACAACTACTGATGCTGTGACCCACCTCCCAACAACTACTGCTGATGCTGTGACACACCTCCCAACAACTACTGATGCTGTGACACACCTCCCAAAAACTACTGATGCTGTGACCCACCTCCCAACAACTACTGATGATGTGACACACCTCCCAACAACTACTGATGCTGTGACCCACCTCCCAACAACTACTGCTGATGCTGTGACACACCTCCCAACAACTACTGCTGATGATGTGACACACCTCCCAACAACTGCTGATGATGTGACACACCTCCCAACAACTACTGATGATGTGACACATCTCCCAACAACTACTGATGCTGTGACCCACCTCCCAACAACTACTGATGCTGTGACCCACCTCCCAACAACTACTGATGATGTGACACACCTCCCAACAACTACTGATGCCGTGACACACCTCCCAACAACTACTGATGATGTGACACACACCTCTCAATAGGCAGCACAACACAAGTTGGCCTGGGTGACTGTGTGGTTGTGTAAGTGTGTGGTTGTGTAGGTGTTTAGGTGTGTAGATGGGTGGGTGTGTGGTTGCGGAAGTGTGTGGGTGTGTAGGTGAGTGGGTGTGTAGGAGTGGGTGGGTGTGTGGGTGTATAGGTGTATGATTGTGTAGGTGTTTAGGTGTGTAGATGGGTGGGTGTGTGGTTGTGGAAGTGTGTGGGTGTGTAGGTGAGTGGGTGTGTAGGAGTGGGTGGGTGTGTGGGTGTATAGGTGTGTGGGTGTGTATGTGTGGGTGTGTAGGTATGTGGGGGTGTGGGGCTGTAGTTGTGTAGGTATGGGGGTGCAGGTGTGTGCGTGTGTGCGTGAAGGTGTGGGGGTGTGGGTGTGTAAGTGTGTGGGTGTGGCGTTGGTGGGTATGTTTAAACATACATTGTGTGTATTTTTGTGAGAGTACAATTGTAGTGCACATGTATGTCTGGGTGAAAAAAAGGTGTGCGCTTTCAAGCTTGAGAGTGTATGTGTGTGTGTGTGTGTGTGTGTGTGTGTGTGTGTGTGTGTGTGTGTGTGTGTGTGTGTGTGTGTTAAGCCGTCACAGCTGGTGGTGTTTCTTGCTGAGGGTGAAATTGTTCATTTTTCTGCCTCAGTCTGAAGCCACCACCCTGCATTTCAATAGAGACACACACTTATCTAACATAAATACACACACACACACACACACACACACACACACACACACACACACACACACACACACACACACACACACACACACACTACAGTCTTCCAGAAACAGTAACTCTTCTGCAGCCTTTGTGACAGTGTCCGTGTCTTGTGGACCTTGTGAGTCTTGTGGACCTTATGAGACTTGTGGATATTGTGAGTCTTGGGGACCTTGTGTGTCTTGTGGACCTTGTGAGACTTGTGGATATTGTGAGTCTTGGGGACCTTGTGTGTCTTGTGGACCTTGTGAGACTTGTGGATATTGTGAGTCTTGGGGACCTTGTGTGTCTTGTGGACCTTGTGAGACTTGTGGATATTGTGAGTCTTGGGGACCTTGTGAGTCTTGTGAACCTTGTGAGTATTGTGGACCTTGTGTGTCTTGTGGACCATGTGAGTCTTGTGGACCTTGTGTGTCTTGTGGACCTTGTGAGTCTTGTGGACCTTGTGAGTCTTGTGGACATTGTGAGTCTTGTGGACGTTGTGAGTCTTGTGGACCTTGTGAGTCTTGTGGACGTTGTGAGTCCTGTGGAACTTGTGAGTCTTGTGGACCTTGTGAGTCTTGTGGACGTTTTGAGTCTTGTGGACGTTGTGTGTCTTGTGGACCTTGTGAGTCTTGTGGACCTTGTGTGTCTTGTGGACCTTGTGAGTCTCGTGGACGTTGTGTGTCTTTTGGACCTTGTGAGTCTTGTGGACCTTGTGTGTCTTGTGGACCTTGTGAGTCTTGTGGGCCTTGTGAGTCTTGTGGATCTTGTGTGTCTTGTGGACCTTGTGTGTCTTGTGGATCTTGTGGACCTTGTGTGTCTTGTGGACCTTGTGAGTCTTGTGGGCCTTGTGAGTCTTGTGGATCTTGTGTGTCTTGTGGACCTTGTGAGTCTTGTGGGCCTTGTGAGTCTTGTGGACCTTGTGTGTCTTGTGGACCTTGTGAGTCTTGTGGACGTTGTGAGTCTTGTGGACCTTGTGAGTCTTGTGGACCTTGTGAGTCTTGTGGGCGTTGTGAGACTTGTGGGCCTTGTGAGTCTTGTGGACCTTGTGAGTCTTGTGGGCGTTGTGAGACTTGTGGACCTTGTGAGTCTTGTGGACCTTGTGAGTCTTGTGGACGTTTTGAGTCTTGTGGACGTTGTGTGTCTTGTGGACCTTGTGAGTCTTGTGGACCTTGTGTGTCTTGTGGACCTTGTGAGTCTTGTGGGCCTTGTGGATCTTGTGTGTCTTGTGGACCTTGTGTGTCTTGTGGATCTTGTGTGTCTTGTGGACCTTGTGTGTCTTGTGGACCTTGTGAGTCTTGTGGGCCTTGTGAGTCTTGTGGATCTTGTGTGTCTTGTGGACCTTGTGTGTCTTGTGGACCTTTTGAGTCTTGTGGGCCTTGTGAGTCTTGTGGACCTTGTGTGTCTTGTGGACCTTGTGAGTCTTGTGGACGTTGTGTGTCTTGTGGACCTTGTGTGTCTTGTGGACCTTGTGAGTCTTGTGGGCGTTGTGAGACTTGTGGACCTTGTGTGTCTTGTGGACCTTGTGAGTCTTGTGGACGTTGTAAGTCTTGTGGACCTTATGAGACTTGTGGATATTGTGAGTCTTGGGGACCTTGTGTGTCTTGTGGACCTTGTGAGACTTGTGGATATTGTGAGTCTTGGGGACCTTGTGAGTCTTGTGAACCTTGTGAGTATTGTGGACCTTGTGTGTCTTGTGGACCATGTGAGTCTTGTGGACCTTGTGTGTCTTGTGGACCTTGTGAGTCTTGTGGACCTTGTGAGTCTTGTGGACATTGTGAGTCTTGTGGACGTTGTGAGTCTTGTGGACCTTGTGAGTCTTGTGGACGTTGTGAGTCCTGTGGAACTTGTGAGTCTTGTGGACCTTGTGTGTCTTGTGGACCTTGTGAGTCTTGTGGGCCTTGTGAGTCTTGTGGATCTTGTGTGTCTTGTGGACCTTGTGTGTCTTGTGGATCTTGTGGACCTTGTGTGTCTTGTGGACCTTGTGAGTCTTGTGGGCCTTGTGAGTCTTGTGGATCTTGTGTGTCTTGTGGACCTTGTGAGTCTTGTGGGCCTTGTGAGTCTTGTGGACCTTGTGTGTCTTGTGGACCTTGTGAGTCTTGTGGACGTTGTGAGTCTTGTGGACCTTGTGAGTCTTGTGGACCTTGTGAGTCTTGTGGGCGTTGTGAGACTTGTGGGCCTTGTGAGTCTTGTGGACCTTGTGAGTCTTGTGGGCGTTGTGAGACTTGTGGACCTTGTGAGTCTTGTGGACCTTGTGAGTCTTGTGGACGTTTTGAGTCTTGTGGACGTTGTGTGTCTTGTGGGCCTTGTGAGTCTTGTGGACCTTGTGTGTCTTGTGGACCTTGTGAGTCTTGTGGGCCTTGTGAGTCTTGTGGATCTTGTGTGTCTTGTGGACCTTGTGTGTCTTGTGGATCTTGTGTGTCTTGTGGACCTTGTGTGTCTTGTGGACCTTGTGAGTCTTGTGGGCCTTGTGAGTCTTGTGGATCTTGTGTGTCTTGTGGACCTTGTGTGTCTTGTGGACCTTGTGAGTCTTGTGGGCCTTGTGAGTCTTGTGGACCTTGTGTGTCTTGTGGACCTTGTGTGTCTTGTGGACCTTGTGTGTCTTGTGGACCTTGTGTGTCTTGTGGACCTTGTGAGTCTTGTGGGCGTTGTGAGACTTGTGGACCTTGTGTGTCTTGTGGACCTTGTGAGTCTTGTGGACGTTGTAAGTCTTGTGGACCTTGTGAGTCTTGTGGACCTTGTGAGTCTTGTGGGCGTTGTGAGACTTGTGGACCTTGTGAGTCTTGTGGACCTTGTGAGTCTTGTGAGTCTTGCCAACATTGTAACTTTCAGACACAGGATCGCTAAAACGGAGTGATGTGGAATGTTGACTTCATTATTTTTTTAATAAAATGACTTTATTTACTTTAATAAGCATCATTTTCTCATCATTAATACGTTTAAATCGGTTCTAAAAGACGCCGTTGCTGTCGTGAGGAAGTGTACAGGATGTGTCGGGTCTTTCAGATCATGGTCAAGCCACGTCAGGACTTCAAATGCTGCACTTGGGTAAGATGAGGTCAGTTAGTAACCGCAGCTGGCAGGTTTCACCAGCCAGCCTCTGCCAGAACTGCACCAGCCACCCGCGCCCGCCGCATGGTAGGGTAGTGTTAACGCCGTATTGCCTTGTGGTGGTGCGAACTCACGTTTGCGGCGGCCTCACCCAGTTCCGACCGTGCAGGGTCTCTGTCCATGTCTGTCTGCGTCTGAGTTTGTGTCATCGTGTGAAGAGTTATGTCTGTGGTCGTCGACTTCCTTTGATGGCTGGGAGAGCTGGCGTTGGACCGGCTTGATCTGCTGCGTCCTGTGGGCCCAGGGACCACGGCCCTGCCTGGAGCTTCGCCCGAAGAGGAAACACCGAGGGCGGTCTGACTGGATGGGGAAGCGGGGCAGGCTGAGCTAACTGCTAGCCTGTGCAGACCGGCGGTTCCGACAGTCCTCCTGGCTGGCGTTCGTTCTCTGGACAGTGGAATTTTTTGGATTGTGTCGCAAATTTACAGAATGGACTGTGTTGTTGACTGTTTGTGTGTTTGTTTGTTTCTTCTCACCGTTTTTGTATGTTTTTGGTGGTGTCGTTTCGCTTTGGATATGTGTTTTTGTCTCTTGTGTTGCACTGCTGTGGGCTGGGAGAAACAGAATGTCGTCTCTCTTGTGTATGAAAGTACATGAATGAGATGAGGATAACTTGTTCCTGATTCCTTTGCCAAGTAACCTGAGGCTAAATCATGTGGTGTTGACTCCACAAATGTGCGTCCTTTATGTTGTGTGACATGTTGAACTCAACATCTGGTCACAGCAGCATATATTTAGCATGAGAAACACAATAAGAAACTTTTACATTAGCTAATTAAGGAATATGATGTTGTTGGGCTTCTCACATAAACGCACAGGATGTAACACAAACGCACAGAACGTAACACAGTAAAATGTCTGAGTTCAGCAGCCAACAAAGGGAATGTAGTATAGTATCTCCTCTGCATGGAGTGCAGAAGAACTACCAGGAATCGTCTTCGCAAATGGGAATATTGTCCACGTTAGAAACATACTAACAACGACACGTTCAGATTTCACAGCACTTTTAACATCATCATCATCAGTGGTCACTCGGGCTCGAGTATGACCGTCCTCCCTCGGGGTACCTCTGGGTCCTCATATGGGTGTAGAGGCTGATCCTGGGGCCACAATAATGGGAGGACACCCTGCGTGACCGATTTTTATGTGGAGAGGCTGATGCTCCTGCAGCTACCACATGGTCCTTGGCAGGGGGTGGCCAGACTCCAACGGCATGGAGAACCAAGACGATTAGGGACCACCCTCTGTTGCAGACTTCATCCACCTTCACTGCCGTTGTGACCCTGGAGACATCTTCTATCAGTTCCACCGTTGAGGTGTTTGTTGGATCGCGCTTCATCTGGAACCTCCCCCTTGACCTATCCGCCTTGGGTGACCCTACCGGGAGCTCAGGATGGCGTAGCTCTTGGGATCACTGATATACGCAAGCTCCTCCACCACGGCAAGGTGGCGATCTAGGAGAAAGACTTGTAACATTCATTGCTTTATATGGGGCCAAGGTTTGAAAAATCCGGGCCACAGGGTGCGACATGACCAAAAATCTGTCAGGTGCGGCCTTGGTGGCACCAGTGCACCTGAAATTTAGCAGGTGTGTGTGTGTGTGTGTGTGTGTGTGTGTTTGCCGCTGATTTGCTCTCACCTTGATATTCTTAACCATCTACTCCTCATGCCTAAACCTAGCCAAACTTATCAACGAAGGCAGAGTACTAGCCAACCAGAGGCAGAGAGGGGCGGGTCTTCGTGGAATGCGGGTGGGAAAATTAGGGCAGATTGCTGCACTAAGTTTAAGGTGCATACCGCCACCTACCATACCGGAGTATGTAGAAAAGGATCTAGTTTACATTTTCAGCCGTGTTAGTATGGACGGTTATTATATCCGAGACCCGTGCCCTGTACTCCTGCTCAAGCGACATCGCGGTAATTCACAATGACGAGAACTACTGATTATTTTTTCATCAAGAAAAATACTACCATGCCTGTTCAACCCAGTATCACGCCAAAGCGTGTAATACACCCGCCGGTCCAACGTGTCAGTGTCACGGTTTGCCTCACTCAGCTGTGAAAAGTACACACGTGCAGTGCCAGCAGGGGGCGATGATTAATTCAATGCCAGCAACTCCCCACGGAGGAAAAGAAGCATACAGCATTTTCCAAAAGTTGACGCTAGATCCAACGGGGTGTAGGCACGGAAGTAGCCGTGATTGGCTGTTTCGTCGGCCTATAGACAGCGTGGAACCTCGAAGCGCACTGACTTGACACAAACGATGCACACTGAAACATTTAGCTAGCTAGCTTACAGCTGACCTTAACATTGCCAGATCGTAATGTAACGATAGCTAACGTTAACGTTTGCTAACAATGGAAATTCAAAAAGAGTTTAACTCCTAACCCTAACCAACAACCAATCACGGCTACTTCCGTGCCTACACCCCGTTGGATCTAGCATCAACCTTTTCCAAAATCCCTCACCTAACCCTAACCCTAACCTGCCTTCGCCTCTTAATCATCGCCCCCTGCTGGCACTTCACCTTCATACACGCATTTTCTTTTCATGCCTGAGTGAGGCAAACCGTGAAACTGACATGTTGGACCTGCGGGTGTATTACGCGCTTTGGCCGGGTTGGCCCGGTACACCTGTCCCCAGGACTTGGAAGTCCCAGCCCAGATCCGACATAATTGGAGGTAACCGCATTATCCATCCATCCATTATCCAAAGCGCTTATTCTGCTCTCAGGGTTGCGGGGATGCTGAAGCCTATCCCAGTATTCTCTGGGCAGCAGGCGGGGAGACACCCTGGACAGGCCACCAGGTCATCACAGGGCCAACACACACACACACACGCATTCACACCTAGGGACAATTGTACGTTAGCTAAAACTGTGTTATTGTGGTGCCAGAAGTGAAAGTTTTTGGTTGCACCTAAATGTTGTGCTGGTGCACCTAAATTAAAATGTTAGGCGCACCAATGCAACCAAGTCTGGAGCCCTGTATAATGCAGACTTACGGTTTGAAACCAGTAAGCAGCGTGGTATTTCAGTGGACTTAGTCAACAGACCACCGGCTCCCCAACTGCCTTTTGAATTCAGCTCTCATCTCTTGCAGCATGTCGTCCCCTCTTCTTTATTGGTGCTGTCTTTTCACACGACTTTCAGGAAACGGTTTCACACGGGCCTTCACCGGCATCGGTGCTTCGCTTCCACTTTCTCTGTTCAGTCGTCTCCGCTATAATGGGCACGGGCGGTGATGTGGACGTGTGTTACGAGCGCCTCGCATTTGGACCCGTCACCTTGCGGCACATAAGAACTGCTCTCAAGGATGCGGCCATATGTGTACCTTTCAGTGCATCACGCCGGCTAATCAACGCATTCTGCCTCAGCTGGGAGGTTTGCAGCTCTCTGACGAGTCTCAGCCGTCAGCTGAACCGGGAATTCTTGGAGAATAACTTGTCACGATGCCAGGAGAAAGCTTTAGAAGAATTTATCCATCTATCCATCCATCCATCCATCCATCCATCCATCCATCCATCCATCCATCCATCCATCCATCCATTATCCAAAGCGCTTATCCTGCTGTCAGGGTCGCGGGGATGCTGGAGCCTATCCCAGCAGTCGCTGGGCGGCAGGTGGGGAGACACCCTGGACAGGTCGGCAGGCCATCACAGGGCTCACACACAATTTAGTACGGCCGAGTCACCTGACCTACATGTCTTTGGACTGTGGGAGGAAACCGGAGCCCCCGGAGGAAACCCACACAGACACGGGGAGAACATGCAAACTCCACACAGAGGACGACCCGGGACCACCCCCAAGGTTGGACTACCCCGGGGCTCGAACCCAGGACCTTCTTGCCACTGCGCCACCGCGTCGCTAAGAGAATGTAGTGAAATGAAAAAAGGATGAGGTAATAAAAACCTCTCGCTTTATCCGACGGCTGACACCTGAAGAGGTAGAAGGAGGGAGAGAGACGGCGTGTGTCGGTGTAGTGATCCAGCACGAGGCCAGCAAAAGAGCAGAAGTGAGGGAAGGAGGCGGCAGTGGCGCAGGAGAGAAGTAGAGGGAGGAAATAGCAGAGTATAGAGGAGAGGAGGAACGTGCGGAGAGGAGGAAGGGTGAAGGAAAGCGGGTGTTAGAGGGATCAGTGTGTCGCCGGTTCCAACACAGTCACCTATGAATAAAACAAGAAGACATGCTGCTCCCTCTCCTCTCATCTCTCTGTCTTTATCCCACTCTCCTCTCTGTCTCTCCTCCTCCTCCACCGTTTCTCTCTCCCCCTCTCAAGTCCTTCCTACCCCCCTTCTTCATGTCCCCTCTCATATGCATACACACCTCAGTGTCACCTCCCCCCTCCATCCCTCCCTCCATTTGCCATGCTGCAGAGCTGACATTCTGCTCTCTCTCTTTCTCTCTCGCTCCCTCTCTTTTCTCTCTTGAAACTGTCAGCGTCCTCTTCCCTGGCAAGAGGAGGAGGAGGAGGAGGAGAGAGAGAGAGCGTGCGACTTGAAACCCAACTCTGGCGTTTACCTCGAGTAATGTCTGATGCCATGGCAGCCCAGGGAGAGCGAGAGAGAGAGACAGAGGGAGAGAAAGTGAGAGAGAGCGAGTGAGAGAGACAGACAGACAGAGAGAGCGAGACAGACGGAGATAGAGACAGAGAAAGAGACAAGAGCGGGACAGAGAGAGAGAGACAGGAGAGGGACAGAGAGAGAGAGAGAGACAGAAGAGGGACAGAGAGAGAGAGAGACAGAGAGAGACAGAAGAGGGACAGAGAGAGAGAGACAGAAGAGGGATAGAGAGATAGAGACAGAAGAGGGACAGAGAGATAGAGACAGGAGAGGGACAGAGAGAGAGACAGAAGAGGGACAGAGAGAGAGACAGAAGAGGGACAGAGAGATAGAGACAGAGGAGGGATAGAGAGAGAGAGAGACAGGAGAGGGACAGAGAGAGAGAGACAGAAGAGGGACAGAGAGAGATAGACAGAGAGAGAGAGACAGTAGAGGGACAGAGAGAAAGAGACAGAAGAGGGATAGAGAGAGAGAGACAGCAGAGGGATAGAGAGAGAGAGACATAAGAGGGACAGAGAGAGATAGACAGTAGAGGGATAGAGAGAGAGAGACAGAAGAGGGACAGAGAGAGATAGACAGAAGAGGGAGAGAGAGAGAGAGACAGTAGAGGGACAGAGAGATAGAGACAGAAGAGGGATAGAGAGAGAGAGACAGTAGAGGGATAGAGAGAGAGAGACAGAAGAGGGACAGAGAGAGAGAGACAGAAGAGGGACAGAGAGATAGAGACAGTAGAGGGACAGAGAGATAGAGACAGAATAGGGATAGAGAGAGAGAGACAGTAGAGGGATAGAGAGAGAGAGACAGAAGAGGGGCAGAGAGAGATAGACAGTAGAGGGACAGAGAGAGAGAGACAGTAGAGGGACAGAGAGATGGAGACAGAAGAGGGATAGAGAGAGAGAGACAGTAGAGGGACAGAGAGATAGAGACAGAAGAGGGACAGAGAGAGAGAGACAGTAGAGGGATAGAGAGAGAGACAGAGAGAAAGAGACAGGAGAGGGACAGAGAGAGAGAGAGAGAGGAGAGGGACAGAGAGAGAGACAGGAGAGGGACAGAGAGAGAGAGACAAGAGAGGGACAGAGAGAGAGAGACAGGAGAGGGACAGAGAGAGACAGACAGTAGAGGGATAGAGAGAGAGAGACAGTAGAGGGACAGAGAGATAGAGACAGAAGAGGGATAGAGAGAGAGAGAGACAGTAGAGGGATAGAGAGAGAGAGACAGAAGAGGGACAGAGAGAGAGAGACAGAAGAGGGACAGAGAGATAGAGACAGTAGACGGACAGAGAGATAGAGACAGAATAGGGATAGAGAGAGAGAGACAGTAGAGGGATAGAGAGAGAGAGACAGAAGAGGGACAGAGAGAGATAGACAGTAGAGGGATAGAGAGAGAGAGAGACAGAAGAGGGACAGAGAGAGAGAGACAGTAGAGGGACAGAGAGATAGAGACAGAAGAGGGATAGAGAGAGAGAGACAGTAGAGGGACAGAGAGATAGAGACAGAAGAGGGACAGAGAGAGAGAGACAGTAGAGGGATAGAGAGAGAGAGACAGAGATAAAGAGACAGGAGAGGGAGAGAGAGAGAGGAGAGGGACAGAGAGAGAGAGACAGTAGAGGGACAGAGAGATAGAGACAGAAGAGGGACAGAGAGAGAGAGACAGTAGAGGGATAGAGAGAGAGAGAAAGAGACAGGAGAGGGACAGAGAGAGAGAGAGAGAGAGAGAGAGGAGAGGGACAGAGAGAGAGAGACAAGAGAGGGACAGAGAGATAGAGACAGAAGAGGGATAGAGAGAGAGAGACAGTAGAGGGACAGAGAGAGAGAGACAGTAGAGGGACAGAGAGATAGAGACAGAAGAGGGATAGAGAGAGAGAGACAGTAGAGGGACAGAGAGATAGAGACAGAAGAGGGACAGAGAGAGAGAGACAGAGAGAAAGTGACAGGAGAGGGACAGAGAGAGAGGAGAGGGACAGAGAGAGAGACAGGAGAGGGACAGAGAGAGAGATACAAGAGAGGGACAGAGAGAGACAGACAGAGTGTCTAGTCTTCCTCTGTAATATTTTCCTCATAGATGGTTGTTGGTTGTTTTGTTTTTGGCTTTTACACTCACATACAAACACACACACACTCACAGCCGCATGCCACCACCCCATAATACTAATAAGCCCTATCATCTCCACTGTATTATCACTTGATTGTTGTGATTCCATGACCTCACCACAGCAACCAGATGAGCAGTCGCCAGGGCAACCACTTCCCGCCAAGCTGTGGTCACGGCTGGATGAGTTTTTAAGTGTGTGTGTGTTGTGTTAGAGAGAGCGAGAGACAGAGAGAAAGAGAGAGACAGACAGACAGGCAGAGACACAGACAGAGAGAGGAGGTAGAGAGGCAGACAGACAGGCAGAGAGAGACAGGAGGGAGAGAGAGAGAGACAGACAGACAGACAGGCAGAGACACACAGAGAGAGGAGGTAGAGAGGCAGACAGACAGGCAGAGACAGAGAGAGAGACAGACAGACAGACAGGCAGAGAGAGGAGGGAGAGAGGCAGAGACACAGAGAGCGAGAGGAGGGAGAGCGAGAGAGAGACAGACAGACAGACAGAGACAGAGAGAGGAGGTAGAGAGGCAGACAGACAGGCAGAGACACAGACAGAGAGAGGAGGTAGAGAGGCAGAGACACAGAGAGAGGAGGGAGAGAGGCAGAGACACAGACAGAGAGAGGAGGTAGAGAGGCAGACAGACAGGCAGAGACACAGACAGAGAGAGGAGGTAGAGAGGCAGACAGACAGGCAGAGACAGAGAGAGAGACAGGAAGAGAGCGAGAGAGAGAGAGGCAGACAGACAGTTAGAGACACAGACAGAGAGAGGAGGTAGAGAGGCAGAGACACTGAGAGAGAGGAGGGAGAGAGGCAGAGACACTGAGAGAGAGGAGGTAGAGAGGCAGAGAGACTGAGAGAGAGAGGAGGGAGAGCGAGAGAGAGGCAGAGAGAGAGAGAGAGAGAGAGTCAGAACAAGGACCCATAAAGCCTTTTCTCCACCCTTGGGTGATTTATTCATTATGCATGTTTGTGTGCAGTAATAGCTTTTCTTTGGGACTGGATCTGAATCTGTCCAGACCGGATCTGCCCCGTGAGGTCCACATGTCCTGTGAGATCCACATGTCCCATGAGATCCACATGTCCTGTGAGATCCACATGCCCAGTGAGATCCATGTGCCCCGTGAGGTCCACATGCCCTGTGAGGTCCACATGCCCCGTGAGATCCACATGCCCTGTGAGGTCCACATGCCCCGTGAGATCCACATGCCCTGTGAGGTCCACATGTCCTGTGAGATCCACATGCCCCGTGAGATCCACATGCCCCGTGAGATCCACATTATTTCGCCAGGCCTCACTTAACGTCAACCTGAAGCGCTGGTGTGTCCCTGGACTCACCCTTAATCCTCTCTCCGCTAGGTCTCCGCAGTCATCATCACATTCGGCTCTTCTATTTACATAATGTTCATCATTTCCATATTTTCTGCCCCTCGGTATTTTGTTTGTTTACCCTGGAGGGGCTTTAAGGCCTCAAGTCCCCCCTTGCATTCGTATGTGTGTGGCTGTGTGAGGAAAAACATTCACAAATGTATCTGGCTCTGCACTCGGATGGAGGAAAAGTGGAATATCGGTGCCTCCCCTCCTCCCCCCGCAACCCTGTTTTATAACTTCTGGCCAGTTCAGTAGTCTGGGATCTTTTTCCCGCTCTCCTCTTTTTTCCCCTTTTCCTTTCCTTTTTCCCGCTGTCGGCTGTTTTCCTGTTTCCTTCTGCGCCGTGTCTCGTAGGCTTGAGCGGACCATCAGCAGACAAGTACGACTGGCAGACGGCGGAAGAGGCCACATCAGCATCGCTTAAGCCCCCAGTTGCGTCACGTATACGGGGAATCGGACGTGCATGAGACTTAACGCAGCTCTGCAACTTTGGAAACCGGAAACGTTTGCAGATAGCACCAGCGGCGGCTGGCCAGTAGAGGGCGCTGGGGCGTCATCCCCCCCCCCCCCCCTCAAACATCAAGAGATGAAAATCTACTTCCGTCCATCCATTATCCGAACCGCTTCTCCTGCTGTCAGGGTCGCGGGGATGCTGCAGCCTTTCCCAGCAGCCCCTGGGCTGCAGGCGGGGTTATATGAGCTGTATAAATCCCAGCAGCCCCTGGGCTGCAGGCGGGGTTATATGAGCTGTATAATATAAATAATGATGAGATAAAAGTGTTGTCAGTCTGTGAGCAGCATTACATACCGGTCCAAATGGTGTTTGGTTGGTTCCTGTCTGAATACATATACTTCCTGGGTGAGGGGCGCCGCCCAAACCATACCTCATGTAAGCCCTCGAACTTGTGGCGAGCAGGTGACCTGAGGCTGCTGTCTGATTGGTGTCTTCCGATTTTCCAGGGGGCGCAGTTCTGTGCTGCCCCAGACACGCCCACTTTTACTGACAGTGACTTGGTATTGTTTTGATGTTTTTTGATCTAATGTGATTGGACAATTCTCGTGGCTGTCAATCATGTTCACACCCACCACCACGCCTCGTCTCAGCTGTCAATCATCCACCGTCCACCAACTGCGATAGAATCTATAGGCTACATTGTCCTCCCTAATAACTATGTTTGGACATGAAAACAGCTGTCAGGTGTGCTGCCACAAGGTACATTGCGGCCCCCCCCCACCGAAATGTTTAGCACCAGCCGCCACTGGATAGCACATGTAGGCTATAACCAGGGGTTGTCAAACTCTTTACTCAAAGGTCCGCGTCTGTTTTGTATTCAAGTTCAGATGTCCGGGGTGTTGGTGATAACAAAATGGAGTTTAATCAACTCACGTGCAGCTGTTACGCAACCCTCTTGACGTTCAAGATGGTCCAGATACCTTCAAGCCTCGGGGGAGTGATGGGCAGCACATAGCGAAAGCGATAGACTACTGTTACTGTCATTTATGGTCGGGCTGGTTTCTCCCCTCTCCTCTCTCTGCTCCTACGAGGGCTGGGCACAGCCGCCTCCCCCCCCCCCCCCCCCACACACACACACGCACGAAGCGGAGCAGAGGAGAGACAGTGCGAAGATCGCGTTACTCGAAGACGACTACACTCGTTACATTACTGTAAGTGCAATGAAAGCTTCACACCACCCCCAAAGCAACGTTAATGAAACGCAACCTTAATACAATGTAAAGTTAATGCAATGTAACGTTAATGTAATGTAACGTTAATGCAATGTAACGTTAATGTAATGTAACGTTAATGCAATGTAACGTTAATGTAATGTAACGTTAATGAAACGCAACCTTAATACAATGTAACGTTAATGAAACGCAACCTTAATACAATGTAAAGTTAATGCAATGTAACGTTAATGTAATGTAACGTTAATGCAATGTAACGGTAATGTAATGTAACGTTAATGAAACGCAACCTTAATGCAATGTAACGTTAATGTAATGTAACGTTAATGAAACGTAACCTTAATACAATGTAAAGTTAATGCAATGTAACGTTAATGTAATGTAACGTTAATGCAATGTAACGTTAATGTAATGTAACGTTAATGAAACGCAACCTTAATACAATGTAAAGTTAATGCAATGTAACGTTAATGTAATGTAACGTTAATGCAATGTAACGGTAATGTAATGTAACGTTAATGCAATATAACGTTAATGCAAAGCAACGTTAATGCAAAGCAACGTTAATGCAACGTAACGTTAATTCAAAGCAACGTTAATGCAGAGCAACGTTAACGTTGTCTGTGAATGTTCTCATTCATCCAGGTCATGGTTATCCAAAGGAGTTGAATCAAGTGCAACTGGACTTTTTATATATCCGTGAAGACGTTTCGCCTCTCACCTAAGAGGCTTCCTCAGTTCGTGCCTTTCTGACTAGACCAACTGTACAAGCAGCTTATTACGACCTATAGTGACGTTTTGAGCTGCTCCCTCGCACTCCTCCGTAATGAGAACACGTTACTTTCCCTGTAACAATAAGCATCTGCTTCCATAAGCTCTCGCGAGGACAAATATTAATAAAAGCAACGTTTCATGTCACATGGCGGTTATAATGTCCACGCTAGCTGACTTTCTAACTTGCGGCTAACGTTAAGTTAGCTCTTATAACGTTATTCATAGGTGAACATACTGCCAATAACAATCTTAGTTACTATACCAGACTATACTCCTACTAGTCTTGGTTACTATACTGGACTATACTACTACTAGTCTTAGTTACTATACCAGACTACACCACTACTAATCTTAGTTACTATACTAGACTATACTACTATTCTTAGTTACTATACTTGACTATACCACTACTAGCCTTAGTTACTATACTAGACTATACCACTACTAGTCTTAGTTACTATACTACTACTAGTCTTAGTTACTATACTAGACTATACTCCTACTATTCTTAGATACTATACTTGACTATACCACTACTAGCCTTAGTTACTATACTAGACTATACTCCTACTATTCTTAGTTACTATACTTGACTATACCACTACTAGTCTTAGTTACTATGCTACTACTAGTCTTAGTTACTATACTAGACTATACTCCTACTATTCTTATTTACTATACTTGACTATACCACTACTAGCCTTAGTTACTATACTAGACTATACCACTACTAGTCTTAGTTACTATAGTGGACTATACTACTAATAATCTTAGTTACTGTACTAGACTATACCGCTACTAGTCGTAGTTACTGTACTAGACTATACCACTACTAGTTTAAGTTACTATGCTAGACTATACTACTGGTAGTCTTAGTTACTATACTATACTATACTGCTACTAATCCTAGTTACTATACTAGACTATAGTACTACTAGTCATAGTTATGATACTAGACTATACTACTGCTAATCTCAGTTACTACAATAGACTACACTACTGCTAATCTTAGTTACTATACCAGACAACACCACTACTAATCTTAGTTACTATACTAGACTATACCACTACTAATCTTAGTTACTATACTAGACTATACCACTACCAGTCTTACAAAAACACACTGACTACATATTTTATTGTTCTCACATTGTTATAAAAAAAACCACAATAAACAGAGGCGAAAAGTATCTGTGGCTTATCTCCTGCTGCCGGTAGGGGCGCTAATTTAGGAAACGCTGCTGCGAGTCGTATTAGAGTACAAACGACCTATGTGGTCGTCTGGATTGGAGGACTTGTTGGAGCTTAAACCTTTTGGTATTGCAACATGAGACAAGTCCCCCCACACTGCTGCACCTCCACCGTTTATCTGTGTCCAATGGGGGGGGGGGGGGGCTCTCTTCTCTTTTAGCCCCTCCACCTCCCTCCCCCTCCTAGGCAGACACACACAGAAGTTAGGAAGACACACACACACACACACACACACACACACACGCTACAGACTACAGAAGCAGCATCCCTCCCACCTCACCCCTTGGGGGGTTAACGTCTCATAATCCTTGAAAACACTTGAATTTAAATGAGGGCTATTCAAAGGTTGGAAAATGCTCGAGTTATTGCATTAAATGCATGAAAGTGTTGGTTGGATCGTGACATATTTCTCAGTACACACTGGACTCTGAGTTGTCTCAGTACACTCTGGACTCTGGGATGTCTCAGTACACTCTGAACTCTGGGATGTCTCAGTACACTCTGGACTCTGAGATGTCTCAGTACACACTGGACTCTGAGATGTCTCAGTACACTCTGGACTCTGAGATGTCTCAGTACACACAGGACTCTGGGATGTCTCAGTGCACTCTGGACTCTGGGATGTGTCAGTACACACTGGACTCTGGGATGTCTCAGTACACACTGGACTCTGAGTTGTCTCAGTACACACAGGACTCTGGGATGTCTCAGTACACACTGGACTCTGAGATGTCTCAGTACACTCTGGACTCTGAGATGTCTCAGTACACACAGTACTCTGGGATGTCTCAGTACACTCTGGACTCTGAGATGTCTCAGTACACACAGGACTCTGGGATGTCTCAGTACACTCTGGACTCTGGGATGTGTCAGTACACACTGAACTCTGGGATGTCTCAGTACACACTGGACTCTGAGATGTCTCAGCACACACAGGACTCTGGGATGTCTCAGTACACACTGGACTCTGAGATGTTTCAGTACACACTGGACTCTGGGATGTCTCAGTACACACTGGACTCTGGGATGTCTCAGTACACACTGGACTCTGGGATGTCTCAGTACACACAGGACTCTGAGATGTCTCAGTACACACTGGACTCTGGGATGTGTCAGTACACATTGGACTCTGGGATGTGTCAGTACACTCTGGACTCTGGGATGTGTCTGTACACACTGGACTCTGGGATGTCTCAGTACACACTGGACTCTGGGATGTGTCAGTACACTCTGGACTCTAAGATGTGTCAGTACACTCTGGACTCTGAGATGTCTCAGTACACACTGGACTCTGAGATGTCTCAGTACACTCTGGACTCTGAGATGTCTCAGTACACACTGGACTCTGGGATGTCTCAGTACACACTGGACTCTGGGATGTCTCAGTACACTCTGGACTCTGAGATGTCTCGGTACACACTGGACTCTGAGATGTCTCAGTACACTCTGGACTCTGAGATGTCTCAGTACACACTGGACTCTGGGATGTCTCAGTACACACTGGACTCTGGGATGTGTCAGTACACTCTGGACTCTGAGATGTCTCAGTACACACTGGACTCTGGGATGTCTCGGTACACACTGGACTCTGAGATGTCTCGGTACACACTGGACTCTGGGATGTCTCAGTACACACTGGACTCTGGGATGTGTCAGTACACACAGGACTCTGAGATGTCTCAGTACACTCTGGACTCTGAGATGTCTCGGTACACACTGGACTCTGAGATGTCTCAGTACACTCTGGACTCTGGGATGTGTCAGTACACACTGGACTCTGGGATGTCTCAGTACACTCTGGACTCTGAGATTTTCACAAGCTGAACCAAGACAAGTACTTGCCCGCTGCTCCTCCCCGCCTCTATTTCACACTCAAATCACTATCCTTATTATGACACCCCTGCTGGAACCTCCAACCTGCTCCCACACCTACAGCACACACCTACAACATACTTACAACATACTTACAACACACACACAACACACCTACAACACACACAGCACACCTACACCAGGGACTACTGCTCTTGTGAGGGTTACAGGAGTTGTTGTTGTCATAATGAGCCTGGTGCAACACAACAGCCTCTGCATGCTTGTTTGTTTTCGTGATTGTGTTTCCGCCCATTCCGTGCCAGGTTTGGGAAGCATGGGATGGCGTGAAACAACGGGATTGTTGAACAGATGTGTGACGTGTGTGACTGTTGATGCTGGTAAAGGAGAGCACTGCTCAGGTGAGCTGCTTTTGGGAAAGGCCGTGTTCCACGTCGCGGCTGCTTGCCGTTGTGTTCCTGGCGGTGGCTGCAGGGTGCAGCGCAGATGAAGACACAAGTTCCTGGGACCCCAGGGCAGAAACGTATCACACACTGTTGGTTGCTCCGCCTGGTTTGATGCTAACGCTTCCCAGCTATAGTTCTTGCTCAGGCAAACTGCAGCAGAGTCGTGTCGTTGTGTTCATTGCCCTGTGATAGATGAGCGAACACTAACCTCTTGTCAACTATTATTCTTTCCCTGCTGGGAGTGGGTGTTGTTTCAGAGGAAACAGTGATGACCAGGTAACATGTATTAATTAATCGACTGGCTATCAGGCGTGTAGAACCTGATAATGTAATAAATCCCCGATAATGTAATAACCCTGATAATGTAATAAAAAATGCACGTGAGGCCATTGAAAATACAATAAAACCTGATAATGTAATAACTCCCTGATAATGTAATAAAATGATCCAACTGAGAAAAAACGTGTTGAAGTAGCTTGGAGGTAGCTTTGAGGAAGAGTAGCGCATTCATGCACGTCCAACTTTGACCTGTCGGTGGCGCTAGACCTCTCGAGCTTGCGTTGCTTAAACAGTATCGCCACTTGAATCCATGTATGGGTGGTCTGCTGTTAAATTATTACAATATTGGGGAATTATTACATTATCAGGACCAGGAAAATGAAGGCTAACCTGATCATGTAATAACGTCCCGTTAATGTAACACATTATTACATTGTTGGTAAAAAGTTTATTAGATTATTGGGAAATACACTTTATGACATTATCAGGAAGTTATTACATTATCAGGTTTTATTGCATTTTCAATGGACTCAAGAGCAGATTTTTATTACATTATCGGGGTTATTACATCATTGGGAATTTATTACATTATCAGGTTCTACAAGGCGGTTGTGTTGTTGCACATAACATCACAGCTGTGGTTTGGTTGCAGGCACTCGCTGAAACGTGTCCTCGAAGCGTCCGTTGCTGTTATAAATCAGTTTCACAGAGGGTAGACAACAAACCCACAAGCACTGCAGAAAATAGGTTGTTGATATTACCAGTTTCCGCTGAAAACGTAGTTCAGCATCACGTCTCTTGGCCATGCTGGTTTGCACACACATGGAATTTGACTCCGGTTTCGTGGCTCTCTCAGTGTACTTAACATAGAAGAACAACACCACAACACAACGATCTTCACATATATACACAAGGTGAAATACGAGGTGATAAGGTGCAGTGGTGCGGAGAATATATCAGAGATGCTGAAATACATGTTAGCAGCTTACTGACATACATGCCTGAGGTAGATGGACATGACAGAGTGTACCAGTACACATACACTGTACAGTACAGTATATACAACATGTGCAGTACAGTATATACAACATGTATAGTACAGTATATACAACATGTACAGTACAGTATATACAACATGGTTGGATTTATTTGACAGTGTTAAGTGTTCATCTAAATGACAGCCTGCAGAAAGAAACTGTGTTTATATCTGGATGTTTTGGGGTACAGTGCTCTGTAGCACCTACTAGAGGCGAGGAGTTGGAACAGGTTGTGACCAGGGTTTGGTGGGTCTGCAGTCATGTTGCCTGCCTGTTTCCTGAGCCTGGAGGTGTGTAAGTCCTGAATGGAGGGCAGGTTGGCACCAATGATTTTCTCTGCAGACCTAACTGTCTGTTGTAGTCTGTCCCTGTCCTGTTTGGTGGCCGATCCAAGCCAGACAGTGATGGATGTGCAGAGGCCAGACTGGATTATTGCAGTGTAGAACTGAATCAGCAGTTCCTGAGGCAGGTTGAACTTCCTGAGCTGGCAGAGAAAGTACATCCTCTGCTGGACCTTTTTCATGATTGTGTCTGTATTGGATGCCCACCCGAGGTCCCGAGAGATTGTGGAGCCCAGAAATCTGTAGGTTCTCACCGTAGACACCATGCTGTTGAGTATGGTGGGTGGGGGACAGTGTTAGGGGTGCTCCTCCTGAAGTCCACTGTCAGCTCCACTGTTTTGAGTGTGTTCAGCTCCAGGTTGTTATGGCCACACCAGAGGGCCAGCTGATCAACCTCCCGTCTATATGCAGACTTGTCACCATCCTGGATAAGGCAAATGATGGTTGAGTCGTCTGCAAACTTCAGGAGTTTAACAGATGGGTCTCCTGAGGTGCAGTCATTCGTGTAGAGGGAGAAGAGTAGAGGGGAGAGCACACATCCCTGGGGGACGCCAGTGCTGATTGTCCAGGTGCTGGATGTGATTTTCCCCAGCCCCATCAGCTGCCTCCTGTCTGTCAGGAAGTGTTTAATCCACTGGCAGATGGGGGCTGGTACAGTAAGCCGGGTGAGTTTGGAGTGGAGGATATCTGGGACTATGGTGTTGAATGCTGAGCTGAAGTCCAAAAACAGGACCCTTGTGTATGTCCCTGGGGAATCGAGGTGTTGGAGGATGTAATGCAATACCATGTTAACTGCATCCTCAACTGACCCATTTACTAGATAGGCAAACTGCAGGGGGTCAAGCAGGGGGGCTGTGATTTCCTTCAGGTGGGCCACCACCAGTCTCTCGAATGATTTCATAACCACAGACATTAGGGCAGCAGGCCTGTAGTCATTTAAACCTGTGATATGGATTTCTTGGAGACCGGGATGATAGTGGAGCTCTTGAAGCAGGAGGGGACTTCACACAGCTCCAGTGATCTGTTGAAGATCAGTGTGAAAATGGGGGCCAGCTGGTCAGCCAGACTTTTAAGTTCCCCGACAAGTAGTTTGTTGCTATGAAATCAAGGAACAATGTCACATCCAAAGCAACAAAGGGAAAATTCTACAAGTGGCTATAATTATCTCCACCAGGTGGTAGCCTAGAGGGTATTATGCGTTTGGTTGCATAGGTGTGTGTGTGTGCGTGTGTGCGTGTGTGTGTGTGTGTGTGTGTGCGTGTGTGTGTGTGTTCACAGTTAATTTCGTATACTGCTGGAGCTGTGCACAGTTATGACTATGTGCTCAAGAACCTGTTGTTCTTGCCACCGCTGCTCCCTCTCTTCATTCACTTTCTAGCTCATTCGACCGCTTCTCTCTCTCTCTCTCTCTCTCTCTCTCTCTCTCTCTCTCTCTCTCTCTCTCTCTCTCTCTCTCTCTCTCTCTCTCTCTCTCTCGTCTGAAGCCAGAGCTGACCTGACTGTAGTTTTCCAGAACATTAGTGAAGGCAGAGGTACTAGACTGCGATCAAAATGGTCGCATAACAAATCTTTTCTGTTTGGAAAATGCAAGTTCATATTAGGGGGCGTGGTGGCGCAGTGGTTAGCGCAGTTGTCTCACAGCTCCAGACTTTACAGTTGGCACAATGCAGTCAGGCAGGTAACGTTCTCCTGGCATCCGCCAAACCCAGACTTGTCCATTAGACTGCCAGACAGAAGCATGATTCATCACTCCACAGAACACGTTTCCACTGCTCCAGAGTCCAGTGGCAGCGTGCTTTACACCACTCCACCCCACGCTTGGCATTGTGCTTGGTGGTGTAAGGCTTGCATGCGCTGCTCGGCCATGGAAACCCACTCCATGAAGCTCCTGGCACACAGTTTTTGTGCTGATGTTAATGCCAGAGGAAGTTTGGAACTCTGCAGTTATTGAGTCAACAGAGCGTTGGCGACTTTTACGCACTATGCACCTCAGGACTCGTTGACCCCGGTCTGTGACTTTACGTGGTCTGCCACTTCATGGCTGAGTTGCTGTTGTCCCTAAACACTTCCACTTTTCAGCAATACCACTTACAGTTGACCCTGGAATATCTAGCAGGGAAGACATTTCACGAACTGACTTATCGCAAAGGTGGCATCCCATGACGGTACCACACTTGAATTCACTGAGCTCTTCAGAACGACCCGTTCTTTCACAAAGGTTGTAAATGCAGACTGCATGGCTAGCTGCTGGATTTATACACCTGTGGCAATGAAACACCTGGATTCAATGATTCAGAGGTGTGTCCCAATACTTTTGTACATATGGTGTTTAAATGCACTGCGGGCGGAGAGGTGGGCAGATTGTAATTGAGGGTGGGATAATGTTCATATTCATAGATTCTGGATTTTTTTTCAACGAGGGTGGAGTAGATGTCGTTTTCTGGATTTTAACAAGATAATTTAACTTATTTTGCAGGGGAAAAAAATGGATTATAGCAAGCAGGGCCTTTTATATGTATTAAAACATGACTGGAGTGGGACTTTAATCATTTAATACTTTGTGCTTTGTTTTGCTCAGTCTTGTAATTCTGTTAGTTTGTGGCCAGCACCAGAATAATCCTAAAAGACACCTGAAATGAGCATTTAGTAGCTTATTGAAAAATGATAATTAAAATTGCACCCCAGATCCCCCTGCGGGTCTGTATTTTTCTCTGCTCATGCAGCCTCATCTTTTGGCCCCCTGAGCAGTGTGCATGCCTGTGTGTGTGAATGTTTTGGGTTCAGCTTCAGCAGGGCGTTCAGGTGCCTCAGGGAGCCTTGATAGCGGTGCAAGCAAATCCTGAACAGTAGCGACGCGTTACCCTCGCCATGCGGTCTTACGATAATGCAGACGAGCAGCCCCACAGATTGGACAAACCAGTCAGAGGACTGCACGCCTGTCTGCACAACGTGTCTCCTGACGACCTGCAAGTCCCGAGAGTCCTGCAATTAAAAATGGTTATGTTGATGAGGAGTCCAATCCCAGAAGTTGGCATGCATTTTCTTTTTGTTCTTGTCAAAAATGTTACTTAGTGGCCTTCATCTTCGCCTGCGCAGCACGGCGGCACAGTGGTTAGCGCGGTCGCCTCACAGCAGGAAGGTCCTGGGTTCGAGCCCCGGGGTAGTCCAGCCTTGGGGGTCGTCCTCTGCGTGGAGTTTGCATGTTCTCCCCGTGTCTGTGTGGGTTTCCTCCGGGGGCTCCGGTTCCCTCCCACAGTCCAAAGACATGTAGGTCAGGTGACTCGGCCATGCTAGGGGTGTGTGTGTGTGTGGGTCCTGTGATGGTCTGGCGGCCTGTCCAGGGTGTCTCCCCGCCTGCCGCCCAATGACTGCTGGGATAGGCTCCAGCATCCCACGACCCTGAGAGCAGGATAAGCGGTTCGGGTGATGGATGGATGGATGGATGGATGGATAGATGGATGGATGTTGGTGAGGTTATCTAGTTGGAAACAGCAGCAAGTCAGGCATGGAGCCGGATCAGCGGTTCGGGTGTGTGGATGCAGGGGACGCTGCATGCTAACTTTACGCGACCTGAATAACCTGTGAGAATCCTAAAGCTCAACAAGAATGCGCGCTCTCCTCTGCGAGGTAATGATGGGTACAGACGCCGCGTTCGCCGAGACAGCGGATAGATTGGACTGCTCGGGGAAGGTGGGGGCAACACAACACTGTTTCGGAGCAGTACCCCGAGTACTGTGCAACACGACTCCTGCCCTAGTTTTTCAGCTGCAGAACAGAAGTGGAGGTGGTGCACATGGTGAGATTTGGAGAATTGATTCTTTATCAGGGGGGAGCTGGAACGACAACGTGTCTGTGATGGGTTTTCCCACAAGACCCAGTTCCATATTTCTCCCAGGGCTCCCCACTGACAGCCTGTGATATTACCTGAATGCATGTGTAGGATAGACACACACAGGGGGCATATAGTGTGTGTGTCTGTGTGTGTCTGTGTGATCTTTTCTCCACTATTTGCCGATTGCTCTTCATCCCGTCAGTTCAGTCAGTAATCTTAGGCAGCCACACATCAAGCACAAACACATGCACACAGAAACACAATGTCAAACACAGAAAAATGATAACACACACACACAGGCATGCACGCACACACACACACGCACGTTTACACATGCACACACAAACACATACAAAGTCTCTATCAGTTAGAATGAGATGGACTCAGAAGGACTGACTGGCAGAGAAATGGTGCTATGTGTGTGTGTGTGTGTGTGTGTGTGTGTGCACAGTGTGTACATAAAAGTTTGCTAGCGTGTTTATGTGTCTTTGTGCGTAGTGTCATTCTGTTAGCGCAACACCAGCTGCAGTCTCAGTCATACGCTCTGCAGTGGAGAGGGGACCTTTTAAAGGGCAGTTTACCAATAGCATCCTTAACGTCACTGCTAACGTGCCTTTGGACTGGGGTAGCTGCACCAGCTACACCTGCTGCACCAGCTGCACCAGCTACACCAGATACACCTGCTGCACCAGCTACACCAGATATACCTGCTGCACCAGCTGCACCAGCTACACCAGATACACCTGCTGCACCAGCTGCACCAGCTACACCAAATACACCTGCTGCACCAGATACACCTGCTGCACCAGCTACACCAGATACACCTGCTGCACCAGCTACACCAGATACACCTGCTGCACCAGCTGCACGTCATGCACCTGCTACACCTGCAGCGCCAGCTACACCAGATACACCTGCTGCACCAGCTACACCAGCTGCACGCAATGCACCTGCTACACCAGCTGCGTCAGCTGCACCTAATGCACCAGCTGGGCATTAAAAAGTTTGGTGTCGGCGCTATGTTGGGCTTTGCAACATCCAGTGTTTTGTTAAATATTGACGCATGTTGCACCACCTAAAAACACCACTAGGCACAGCTAACTGATCGCAAGCAATTTGCTTTATGTTGGTAAATTCTATCACATGAATGTTGTTATGATGTTGTAGTGATATATATGTGACTGTTGCTAGGTTACACAACAGCCACTGCTAAGCTAGTATTTGCACCGAACGCACAAAGTTTCGTTTTGTGTACTTGTACTTACTATAACTAGTCAAATGAACCATAAAACAAACAAGGGGGAAAAGTACCTTAAAAAATAAACTACATGGACGGTTGGCTAACGGGTGGGACCCTTTAGTCGACTGGTTAACGTAGTCGCCCGTGGTGCGGGAGATCCGGGTTCGCGTCCCGGCTGCGGCGGTTCCCGGCTGCCCCCTGAATTCACTACATTGGTGTCAGAAGTGGGATGGGGAGGCCATCGGAGGCGCATGCGCCCGGAGGCGTGAGGGAGCTGGTATGCTGAAGCGCGGGGACGCGCCTCCCGAAGGAGGGGGGTAGCGTAGCGTAGCGTAGCGTAACGATCACGGATGAGTAGACTCGCTAGCTAACGGGTCGGGACCCTTTAGTCGACTGGTTAACGCCCGTGGTGCGGGAGATCCGGGTTCGCGTCCCGGCTGTGGCGGTTCCTGGCTGCCCCCTGAATTCGCTTCAGTACGTTACAGACTCTCAAAACCAGTCGGAGACAGACTGAATGTGTGTGTTGGATTTATATAAATGATGTGTCTGAGTGTGTGTGTGGTGTAGGGTGGGTGGGGGGCCCTGTGATGGCCTGGTGGCCTGTCCAGGATGTCTCCCCGCCTGCCGCCCAGTGACTGCTGGGATAGGCTCCAGCATCCCCGCGACCCTGAGAGCAGGATAAGCGGTTTGGGTGATGGATGGATGGATGGATGGATGGATGGATGGATGGATGGATGGATGGATGGATGGGTGGATGGATGGATGGATGGATGAGTGGATGGATGGATGGATGGGTGGATGGATGGATGGATGGATGGATGGATGGATGGGTGGATGGATGGGTGGATGGATGGATGGATGGATGGATGGATGGATGGATGGATGGGTGGATGGGTGGATGGATGGATGGATGGATGGGTGGATGGGTGGATGGATGGATGGATGGATGGATGGGTGGGTGGATGGATGGATGGGTGGATGGATGGATGGATGGATGGATGGATGGGTGGATGGATGGATGGATGGATGGATGGATGGATGGATGGATGGGTGGATGGATGGATGGATGGATGGATGGATGGATGGATGGATGGATGGGTGGATGGATGGGTGGATGGATGGATGGATGGATGGATGGATGGATGGATGGATGGATGGATGGATGGATGGGTGGATGGATGGATGGATGGATGGATACAGAAGAAGAAATGTTGAGTTGTACGGGGCTGCGGCGTGGTGGTCTAATGTGCTTTAGCCTGGGCTTCAAACCTGTGTTGTGACGTCACACTGCCACTTACATGAGGGTTTTCTGTGTTTCAGAGTCTCGTCCGGATTGCTCCAAAGCCCGTTGTGAAGTCCAGTTCTCCCCCCTGTGCCCCGAGGATTCGGTCCTCATTGAGGGCTACGCTCCTGCCGGGCAGTGTTGCCCTTTGCCCTCGCGGTGCGTCTGTCGACCAGCCGGCTGCCTCCGAAAACTCTGCCAGCCAGGACACCTAACCATCCTGGTAACCAAGGCAACAGGTCGACCAGGGGAGTGCTGCGACTTATACGAGTGTAAACCCGGTAGGTTTTCAATTTATTTCCGTTCTTTGATTGAGTATCTCCAAAGGCGTAGCAACAAAATACAAAGTACACACAGAGAATTACTGACCGTGCACACGCACCAAACATCTGCCCTGCTAGACAGGCAGATGGAAACATCTGGTTTGTTGAAGACGTTTAACATTGGATGCTTTTCCATCGAACTCACAAAGGAGCCCACGTGGTTTTACAATCGGTTTGCATTTTTTTACAGTGTGACTTAAGATGTTGCTGTGCTGAGTGATGTTAAAGCAACATTGTGTAATATGTCAGTAATGTTAAAGCAACATTGTGTATTTCTTCAGTAATGTTAAAGCAACATTGTGTACTATTTCAGTAATGTTAAAGCAACATTGTGTAATATTTCAGTAATGTTAAAGCAACATTGTGTATTTCTTCAGTAATGTTAAAGCAACATTGTGTACTATTTCAGTAATGTTAAAGCAACATTGTGTACTATTTCAGTAATGTTAAAGCAACATTGTGTACTATGTCAGTAATGTTAAAGCAACATTGTGTACTATTTCAGTAATGTTAAAGCAACATTGTGTACTATTTCAGTAATGTTAAAGCAACATTGTGTACTATTTCAGTAATGTTAAAGCAACATTGTGTATTTCTTCAGTAATGTTAAGCAACATTGTGTAATATGTCAGTAATGTTAAGCAACATTGTGTATTTTTCGGTAATTCATTCAGACCTGGAGTGTTTACACAACAAATGGAGATCTCCGGCTCTTGGGTACACCACGTAGTGCCACTGGTACCGCCTCAGATGGTCTGGTGCGGCAAGTGCAGGCCATGTTCTGGCAGCTGGGCCCGGCCCGTTACTCACACACAGGAAGCGCCGCTCGCCAAGAGTCACGGATCCACATGAACACGTGATTCCGGATGTTGTGTTTCCTCAGCTGCTGCTTGTTAATGACAGGGGTTGCAGCAACACAGATCTTCCACTGCTGAAGACACACACATCTAAAATCTCCTGTTCAGTTTTTACCCTGCCTCGCACCCGGGGTCGGTTTCCTGTCAGTGAAGAAGAAATCACGTTTTGTTCACTAAAGTACACATCGTCGGAAATAACACATTTAGAATGATGTGGATTATATACACACATACATACATACATACATACATACATACATACATACATACATACATACATACATACATACATACATACACTACCGTTCAAAAGTTTGGGATCACCCAAACAATTTTGTGTTTTCCATGAAAAGTCACACTTATTCACCACCATATGTTGTGAAATGAATAGAAAATAGAGTCAAGACATTGACAAGGTTAGAAATAATGATTTGTATTTGAAATAAGATTTTTTTTACATCAAACTTTGCTTTCGTCAAAGAATCCTCCATTTGCAGCAATTACAGCATTGCAGACCTTTGACATTCTAGCTGTTAATTTGTTGAGGTAATCTGGAGAAATTGCACCCCACGCTTCCAGAAGCAGCTCCCACAAGTTGGATTGGTTGGATGGGCACTTCTTTGAGCAGATTGAGTTTCTGGAGCATCACATTTGTGGGGTCAATTAAACGCTCAAAATGGCCAGAAAAAGAGAACTTTCATCTGAAACTCGACAGTCTATTCTTGTTCTTAGAAATGAAGGCTATTCCATGCGAGAAATTGCTAAGAAATTGAAGATTTCCTACACCGGTGTGTACTACTCCCTTCAGAGGACAGCACAAACAGGCTCTAACCAGAGTAGAAAAAGAAGTGGGAGGCCGCGTTGCACAACTGAGCAAGAAGATAAGTACATTAGAGTCTCTAGTTTGAGAAACAGACGCCTCACAGGTCCCCAACTGGCATCTTCATTAAATAGTACCTGTTAGAGCCTGTTTGTGCTGTCCTCTGAAGGGAGTAGTACACACCGGTGTAGGAAATCTTCAATTTCTTAGCAATTTCTCGCATGGAATAGCCTTCATTTCTAAGAACAAGAATAGACTGTCGAGTTTCAGATGAAAGTTCTCTTTTTCTGGCCATTTTGAGCGTTTAATTGACCCCACAAATGTGATGCTCCAGAAACTCAATCTGCTCAAAGAAGTGCCCATCCAACCAATCCAACTTGTGGGAGCTGCTTCTGGAAGCGTGGGGTGCAATTTCTCCAGATTACCTCAACAAATTAACAGCTAGAATGCCAAAGGTCTGCAATGCTGTAATTGCTGCAAATGGAGGATTCTTTGACGAAAGCAAAGTTTGATGTAAAAAAAATCTTATTTCAAATACAAATCATTATTTCTAACCTTGTCAATGTCTTGACTCTATTTTCTATTCATTTCACAACATATGGTGGTGAATAAGTGTGACTTTTCATGGAAAACACGAAATTGTTTGGGTGATCCCAAACTTTTGAACGGTAGTGTACATACATACATACATACATACATACATACATACATACATACATACATACATACATACATACATACATACATACACACATATACACACACATATATACATACATACATACATACATACACACACACACACACACACATATATATATATATGAACATCACATCATATATATTTAGTTAAACAGTTGAAAACTATAGAGTAGGGCAGTGTTTGGCCAGAATTTGGCAAAACAAAATGTCACGTGTCACGATTCCATACACAGTGATGGATTATGACGCTTCAACCACTGTGATACAGAGCAATATGTTGTCAACGTTGAGGACAAATATGAAGAACACACCTCTTCACAAAATCTGAGTAGTCTGGAGCATAGCTGGCGTGGCACTGGCAACGCCTGCTGTTTCCGTGGTTCCCCGCAGCTCTGTTACGGTTGCACACCTGCCACCTAGTGGTCAGAGATGTAAACAACACTGGACGTTCTTGTCCAGAACTAACTGTTTTGGTCTTGTTTCTTTAATATATGTTAGGCCCCTCAATGTCACACTAGAACCCTGCCCCTTGACAGCCATCTTTGGGGTACCCCTTATTCCAGCCGGTCTCACTAAGAGGGGTTCTGATGTCTCTGCGTTTGCCTCGCGCATAGCCCGCAGACATATTCTGTTACAGTGGAAAAGCCCAACTCCACCTTCTCCTGCATGCTGGCTGAACGAATTGCTGTCCTTTCTGTCGTTAGACACGGTGAAATATTCCCCAACTGGTTCAACCCTCAGTCTTTACAAAAGATGGCGGCATGGTAGAGGCATTTCGCGCATGCTCAGTTGACCGTTCTCTACTCCCATTTCCGTTCTCTGCATCGGTGGGAACTTACCGTTACCTCGTGTGGCTTATTCTCGATCACGTGACTTTTCCCTGACAACGAACAGCTCCGCCATGTTGGGGGACAGCCAGACCTTGACAACCGCTGTTAACGCTGGAGTTCTCGTCGTCCATCCGTGTTTACAAGAACGACGTTTTAAGCGTAACTCGGACAAACGTACGGAAGTAAAACATGGCAGTTGTGCCGAAAAACAGTTTGCCGAGTACATTTTACAAAGTTCTGGCCGAACGGCGAAAAGGATCGGATTCGAACCAGGGAAACAGCGCAGAAATTAACCACAGTAAGATATGAACCACGACAGCTGTTCCGTATGAACCAGGACTTGAAACGCGTTCGGCCACTCGGACTAGAACACGTTTAGCACCGCGCAGTGACGGCAGCAACACGCCATCCCATGGCTTAGAGCCGTTGTCCTCCAACATGGCGGATGTGATGCCGTCACGTGATATGTGACGTCACCGTGACGATTCTCGTATCAAAAAAGGATTCTCATATTACGTCACATATCACGTGTTGTCTTCCAACATGGTGGATTTGTTGCCGTCACGTGATATGTGACGTCATCGTAACGATTCTCGTATCAAAAAAGGATTATCATATTACATCACATATCACGTGTGTTGCCCTCCAACATGGCGGGTGTGTTGCCGTCACGTGATATGTGACGTCAGCGTGACGAGTCTCGTATCGAAGGATTCTCATATTACGTCACAGATCACGTGTGTTGCCCTCCAACATGGCGGGTGTGTTGCCGTCACGTGATATGTGATGTAACATGAGACTGACCCATTTGTAGGTACTCTTACCTCTTTGGAGTCTGACTGGTTCTCGGTGAACAATCAATTCTATGAAGTAAGCAGCTTGAGCGTCCTTCTCATTGTACTTGTACTATTTTATGTAATTATGTCTGCTTTCTGTGCATGCATTTTATTTATTTCATTTCGGGGGGGTCTTTTGGGGGGGGTTGCCTCTTTTGTATGTGTGCATTTTATTTTTTGCCCCTTTCACAGAGGGTGGGAGGTGGAGAGGAGGTGTTGTTTCATTCCTCTGTTTCAGCACCACCAATAAAGGGGAACAACTATTTTGGGAACAGATTTGTACTTTGTCTTTCACATTTGTATCATACGGGTTTCCAATAAAAATAGAAATGTACAAAAAAACACACATAGACGTTGTGCCTCTGCCACATCCTCTTTGTGTGTAATCTTAAGAATTGATGTAGTGTATTTGGAAATCGATACTATATCGTGAAAGACGCTGCTGCGATACTCACATGTGTTCATATTGTCTGAACCCTTTAATAATTTGTTAACATGGCAGCAAGTCTCTGTTGGCGTGGGGAGCCGGGCGGGCGTGGCATGACACCTGCTGTGATTTGGGGGTTTATGTTGTGCCACCCATGCTAAAAATGTACATAATTATGTAATGAACTGGAAAGGTATCTATCCAATGAAATCTACCAAATGTCAGGGGGTTTGCTTATTTATAAGCCACAGAATATAATGTTTTAGATCTTTTTATACAGAACGAAATCTAGTGAACTGCTCGGTAATGTGAGTGTAGGGTTTGTACTGAGGGCGCTGAGCTGGAGGTTGAGGTTTGTCATCATGTCATAATGCAATGTCATAATGACATTGTCTTCAGTGTCTTCAGTGCACTGTCCAGTTGTCCCAGTACTATGTATACGCTTCTCTCTGATCTCCCGTCCACAACTTTATCTCTAGTCTACAGTGTTGACTGCAGCGCTGTGGAGTGTCCTCCAGTCCACCAGGGGGGGTGTCCTCCAGACAGCTTTGAGACCCAGGTCAGACTGACTGCAGATGGATGCTGTACCCTACCAACAAGGTGACAAACTGTCATTATGATCAAGCTTTTATAGGAAACCCTACATCTCAGTATAATGTTTTTCAGATAACTCTATATCTCAGAAGAATGTTTTCCAGATAACCCTATATCTCAGAATAATGTTTTCCAGATAACCCTGTATCTCAGTGTAATGTTTTCCAGATAACCCTATATCTCAGAATAATGTTTTCCAGATAACCCTATATATCAGTGTAATGTTTTCCAGATAACCCTATATCTCAGAATAATGTTTTCCAGATAATCCTATATCTCAGTGTAATGTTTTCCAGATAACCCTATATCTCAGAATAATGTTTTCCAGATAACCCTATATCTCAGAATAATGTTTTCCAGATAACCCTATATCTCAGAATAATGTTTTCCAGATAACCCTATATCTCAGTGTAATGTTTTCCAGATAACCCTACATCTCAGTGTAATGTTTTCCAGATAACCCTATATCTCAGGGTAATGTTTTCCAGATAACCCTATATCTCAGAATAATGTTTTCCAGATAACCCTATATCTCAGTGTAATGTTTTCCAGATAACCCTACATCTCAGTGTAGTTTTCCAGATAACCCTATATCTCAGGGTAATGTTTTCCAGATAACCCTATATCTCAGTATAATGTTTTCCAGATAACCCTATATCTCAGTATAATGTTTTCCAGATAACTCTATATCTCAGTATAATGTTTTCCAGATAACCCTATATCTCAGTATAATGTTTTCCAGATAACCCTATATCTTAGCATAATGTTTTCCAGATAACCCTACATCTCGGTGTAATGTTTTCCAGATAACCCTATATCTCAGTATAATGTTTTCCAGATAACCCTATATCTCAGCATAATGTTTTCCAGATAACTCTATATCTCAGTATAATGTTTTCCAGATAACCCTACATCTCAGTGTAATGTTTTCCAGATAACCCTATATCTCAGAATAGTGTTTTCCAGATAACCCTATATCTCAGGGTTATGTTTTCCAGATAACCCTATATCTCAGAATAGTGTTTTCCAGATAACCCTATATCTCATGGTAATGTTTTCCAGATAACCCTATATCTCAGTGAAATGTTTTACAGAAATAGCCCAGTGACAGCCACACTACAAGCCTGTCAGAAACTGTGTCTGATTTCAAATAATTGTCAGTTTCAGTGTCGTTCCTACAAATCTGGCTAATGCTTTTGTGCAGAACAGATTATGGTGGGTGTTGCAGTTGAATACGACAGCACTGAATTAAAACTACTGCTGAGAGGTCGTCCGGGTGGCGTGGCGGTCTATTCCGTTGCCCACCAACATGGGGATCGTCAGTTCGAATCCCCGTGTTACCTCCGGCTTGGTCGGGCGTCCCTACAGACACAATTGGCCGTGTCTGCGGGTTGGAAGCCGGATGTGGGTATGTGTCCTGGTCGCTGCACTAGCGCCTCCTCTGGTCGGTTGGGGCGCCTGTTTGAGGGGGAACTGGAGGGGAATAGTGTGATCCTCCCACGCGCTACGTCCCCCTGGTGAAACTCCTCACTGTCAGGTGAAAAGTGGCTGGCGACTCCACATGTATGGGAGGAGGCATGTGGTAGTCTGCAGCCCTCCCCGGATCGGCAGAGGGGGCGGAGCAGAGACCGGGACGGCTCGGAAGAGCGGGGTGATTGGCCAAGTGCAATAGGGGAGAAAAAAAAGACTGCTGGGATGTGAATTGTAAACATGCTGAGCGACAGAATGAAGCGCTGTTCTTCAGCCCATCCCCCCAGCGGTTACCCCCGAAACTCCCGTTAGGAACCTGCACTGTCAACTGCACACGTTGTGGGTGTTTTACACGTGTCTGAGTGTGTTTGTGTTTGTGCATTTAGGTGTGAGTGTCTCCCAAAAGATAGCTGTGTCATTCCGTCCTGTCCGCCAGGCTCCTCCCCTCAGCTCGTGGCAAATGGCAATGGGACGCCAGGGAGATGCTGTGACCAGTACCAGTGTGCTAATGGTCAGTGACATGTGTTTCTACCTCTGATGTAATTCATGTTTTACCAACCAGGAAATGTGAATTGACTGTTTTCACTGTTTCACTGTTTTAGCTCCTAGCTACATAAATTGAAACAGGGGAGGATAAACGCTGTCGTTATATTTAAAAGTACATATAAAGAAGAAAGGAAAATCTTTATATATCGGGCAGCACGGTGGGCCAGTGGTCAGCACTGTTGCCTCAGAGCAGCAAGGTCCTGGGTTCGGACGCCCGGCCGTCCCAGGTCCTTTCTGTGTGGAGTTTGCATGTTCTCCCTGTGTCTTTGTGGGTTTTCTCCGGGTGCTCCGGCTTCCTCCCACCCACCATCAGAAAGACGTGCATGTTAGGGTTAATACTCCTGCCTGTGCCCCTGAGCAAGGAAAGGAGAACTGGAGATGGTCCCCGGGTGCTGCAGCTGCCCACTGCTCCTGTACAGTAGGATGGGGTACATGCAGAGAACACATCCGTAGTAAGAATACAACGAAGGGGCATCTGGGTGGCGTAGCGGTCTATGGGGATCGGTGGTTTGAATCCCTGTGTTACCTCCGGCTTGGTCGGGCATCCCAACACACACAATTGGCCCTGGCTGCAGGTGTGAAGCCGGATGTGGTTATGTGTCCTGGTCACTGCACTAGCGCCTCCTCTGGTCAGTTGGGGTTCGAGGGGGAGGGGGAACCGGGGGAATAGCGCGATGTTCCCACGCGCTACACCCCCCTGGTGAAACTCCTCATTGTCAGGTGAAAAGAAGCGGCTGGTGACTCCACATGTACCGGAGGAGGCGTGTGGTAGTGTTGAGCCCTCCCCGGATTGGCAGGGGGGGGGGGGGAGCAGAGACCGAGACAACTCGGAAGAGTGGGGTAATTGGCCAAATACAATTGGGGAGGAAAAAAAGAAAAAGGTGGGGGGGGGGATCCAAAAAAAGAAAGAATAAAATGACAAAATAAATTGGCTTTCATTCGTTCTTTACTTTTGAATGCGGCATCGTTCATCATCCAGCAGATACATTGTTACTGGAATGTCTGGAAATGAAATGAGAGCTGGAAGGCTTTTAACTGTGTTGCCAAGGAGTCCAGAGCCAACCCTGTGTTTTCTGACTCACTGTGGTCATCAAAGATCACATGGCACTTATAGCAAAGAATAGGGGGGGGGCAACATTCCCAACCCGGCTCTCTCCATCTGGCCACCTCACCATCCCCCGTGTGATGGGCTCAATGATTCCCCCCTCTCCACCTCAAGCTGGTGCGTGGTGAGCGTTCTGGTGCAAAATGGCAGCCGCGCATCACCCAGGTGGTGCTACACGTTGGTGGTGGTTGAGGGGAGTTTCCCCCTTCAGTGTGAGGCGCTTTGGGTGTCCAGATGAAGCGCTGTATAAATGTAATCCGTCATTATTGTTTGGACTCTCACCCAAGCACATAGGCTCATAAAAACAAACTGGGTCCTGACCCAAAGCTTAAGAAGCTTGGGTGCTGCAGTGATTGACCGCCTTCAGACAGACAATCTGAAACAAAGGGAGTGAGAGAGAGAGAGAGAGAGAGAGAGAGAGAGAGAGAGAGAGAGCAGGGTACAGCCAGTACACCACTTATGAATCAGTCAAACCAACATGTGTTCACTGCAGGTTGTGATCCAAGGTTTTCCCCCCCACACATTAACACAAATGTCAGCAAACCGTAAACAAAACTGACTGCAACACTACCCAGCATGCATTGCTGGGACCACATGCTGTCCGAATGTGTATTCCCACTCGCCCCACTGCTTCCATAGAGATGCTCTATGTTCATGTGAACTTGCTTCATCAGCCCTAAAGTGTCGTCTCATAAGCGCCTTTGCAGGGTCCACATGGGCTTAGGCGGTTGGCCCGGCAGAACTAAAAGGAAACCCGGCTGCTTTTACGTGGTATCGTCCAGCTTCTTCAGCTTGCATGCACCACCCACTACGAGCCGAACTGTGTCCCCACCATGTTCTGGAGTAATCCTACACCGCTCTGCATCCCACTTTCACCTGACAGGTCACATTCAGTTATATCACAGTCAGTCAGCCCAGGCGTCTCCGCACAGCAGAGCCGTCCATCCAGTATCCAAGCCGCGTATCCCAGTTGGGTCGTGGGGATGCTGGAGCCTATCTCATTGGGCAGCAGACGGGGAGACACCCTGGACAGGCCGCCAGTCCAGCACAGGGCCGACACACACACACACACATTCACACCTTGGGACAATCTAGTACGGTGATTCACCTGACCTGCATGTCTTTGGACTGTGGGAGGAAACCGGAGCACTCGGAGGAAACCCACACAGACACGGGGAGAACATGCAAACTCCACACAGAGGACGACCCGGGACCACCCCTAAGGTCGGACTACCCCGGGATTCGAACCCAGGACCTTCTTGCTATGAGGCAACCGCATCAGCCACTGCGTCACCGTGCCACCCTGCACAGCAGATATAATTATCATATGCGGGGTTGAAGTTTGATCATTTTCTCTCTTTTTTTTTTTTTTTGTTAGGCTGAGCAGAAGTTTATAATGTTACTTGATGAAGAGGGTTCGTGCACCTAATTGCATGCGTCCTTTGCAAGAGACGTTGATTTCTTTCCTCGAGGCACCCCCTCTGGCTCAGACTCACTGATTTTCTGACGTTTGGTTGCCCTTCATGTTGCAATTGGTCATTAATTTACCACTCAGCTTTCCGTGTTACCCCCGAGGGCCCCACTGTCTGGTGCAGTGCAACACAACACAGTAGACTGCAACACAGTGCACTGCAACGCTAGTGTACTGCAACACTAGTGTACTGCAACACTAGTGTACTGCAACACATAGTGCACTGCAACACTAGTATACTGCAACACAGTGCACTAGTATACTGCAACACATTGCACTGCAACACTAATGCATTGGAAAACCAGTGTACTGCAACACATAGTGCACTGCAACACTAGTATACTGCAACACAGTGCATTGCAACACTAGTGCACTGTAACACTAGTGCACTGCAACACTAGTGCACTGCAACACTAGTGCAATGCATTGCAACACAGTGCACTGCAACACTAATGCACTGCAACACTAGTGTACTGCAACACTAGTGCACTGTAACACTAGTGTACTGCAACACTAGTGCACTGTAACACTAGTGTACTGTAACACTAGCATACTGCAACACTAGTGCACTGTAACACTAGTGTACTGTAACACTAGCATACTGCAACACTAGTGCACTGTAACACTAGTGTACTGCAACACTAGTGCACTGCAACACTAGTGCACTGTAACACTAGTGTACTGCAACACTAGTGCACTGTAACACTAGTGTACTGTAACACTATTGTACTGTAACACTAGTGTACTGCAACACTAGTGCACTGTAACACTAGTGTACTGTAACACTAGCATACTGCAACACTAGTGCACTGTAACACTAGTGTACTGCAACACTAGTGCACTGTAACATTAGTGTACTGCAACACTAGTGTACTGCAACACTAGTGCACTGTAACATTAGTGTACTGCAACACTAGTGCACTGCAACACCAGTGCACTGTAACATTAGTGTACTGCAACACTAGTGTACTGCAACACTAGTGCACTGTAACATTAGTGTACTGCAACACTAGTGTACTGTAACATTAGTGTACTGCAACACTAGTGCACTGCAACACTAGTGCACTGTAACATTAGTGTACTGTAACACTAGTGCACTGTAACATTAGTGTACTGCAACACTAGTGTACTGCAACACTAGTGCACTGTAACATTAGTGTACTGCAACACTAGTGCACTGCAACACCAGTGCACTGTAACATTAGTGTACTGCAACACTAGTGTACTGCAACACTAGTGCACTGTAACATTAGTGTACTGTAACACTAGTGCACTGCAACACTAGTGCACTATAACATTAGTGCACTGTAACACTAGTGTACTGCAACACTAGTGCACTGTAACACTAGTGTACTGCAACACTAGTGCACTGTAACACTAGTGTACTGTAACACTAGCATACTGCAACACTAGTGCACTGTAACACTAGTGTACTGTAACACTAGCATACTGCAACACTAGTGCACTGTAACACTAGTGTACTGCAACACTAGTGCACTGCAACACTAGTGCACTGTAACACTAGTGTACTGCAACACTAGTGCACTGTAACACTAGTGTACTGTAACACTATTGTACTGTAACACTAGTGTACTGCAACACTAGTGCACTGTAACACTAGTGTACTGTAACACTAGCATACTGCAACACTAGTGCACTGTAACACTAGTGTACTGCAACACTAGTGCACTGTAACATTAGTGTACTGCAACACTAGTGTACTGCAACACTAGTGCACTGTAACATTAGTGTACTGCAACACTAGTGCACTGCAACACCAGTGCACTGTAACATTAGTGTACTGCAACACTAGTGTACTGCAACACTAGTGCACTGTAACATTAGTGTACTGCAACACTAGTGTACTGTAACATTAGTGTACTGCAACACTAGTGCACTGCAACACTAGTGCACTGTAACATTAGTGTACTGTAACACTAGTGCACTGTAACATTAGTGTACTGCAACACTAGTGTACTGCAACACTAGTGCACTGTAACATTAGTGTACTGCAACACTAGTGCACTGCAACACCAGTGCACTGTAACATTAGTGTACTGCAACACTAGTGTACTGCAACACTAGTGCACTGTAACATTAGTGTACTGTAACACTAGTGCACTGCAACACTAGTGCACTATAACATTAGTGCACTGTAACACTAGTGTACTGCAACACTAGTGCACTGTAACACTAGTGTACTGTAACACTAGTGCACTGTAACATTAGTGTACTGCAACACTAGTGTACTGTAACACTAGTGCACTGTAACATTAGTGTACTGCAACACTAGTGCACTATAACATTAGTGCACTGTAACACTAGTGCACTGTAACACTAGTGTACTGCAACACTAGTGCACTATAACATTAGTGCACTGTAACACTAGTGTACTGCAACACAGGGGTTGCATATCTGCCCCTGTCTCTTTTTGTAATAGTTTTTGTGATTTTGTGTATGCATTTGTGTGTGTGAGTTTTGTATCAGTTTTTGTGGTTGTGTGTGTGTGGTTTGTGAGTGGTGTGTGTGTGGATGGCGGTGTGTTTGTGCTTGGAAGATAGAATCAGTGAATCAATAAGAAGCAGCTGTGGAGTGCAAGGCACCGTAGCAATGACAGCAGTAACGGTCCCGTGTGACCCGGCGCCACCGGAGTCCACACCAGAGCCTGGTTTACATCTGGAATCCAAATCACAGTCCAACCGCCCAATCAAACACAGTCAGCTTTCCTTGTGACTTAAGGTGCTGACCCAGACTGTTGAAGTCCTCGCCGTGGATGCAGCAACGCCGTCGGTCCTAACCGGAAGATGAGTGCAGAGCGTGCTCTCCACATCATCTGTTTTCTGTTTATGTGCTTTCCCTCAGATTGCTTCGGCGCATTTCAGATGGGGGAAAGATTGGTGGGTCTAACCCTGTTCTTATAGACTTACCAGCGTCTACATCAGCACAGCCACCGCCCAGCCCCTTATTCCCTTTCTTCTTTTTCAGAAGAGAAGAGTAGCATTTAAACCACTGTGAGACGTTTTGGTGGCGGCACAGTGGCCCAGTGGTTAGCGTGGTCGCCTCACAGCAAGAAGGTCCTGGGTTCGAGCCCCGGGGTAGTCCAACCTTGGTGGGTCGCCCCGGGTCGTCCTCTGTGTGGAGTTTGCATGTTCTCCCCGTGTCTGTGTGGGTTTCCTCCGGGGGCTCCGGTTTCCTCCCACAGTCCAAAGACATGTAGGTCAGGTGACTCGGCCATAATTGCCCCTAGGTATGAGTGTGTGTGGGGGGGCCCAGTGTGATGGTCTGGTGGTCTGTCCAGGGTGTCTCCCCGGCCCGGTGACTGCTGGGATAGGCTCCAGCATCCCCACGACCCTGAGAGCAGGATAAGCAGTTGGGATGATGGATGGATGGATGGATGGATGGATGGATGAATGGATGGATGGATGGATGGATGAATGGATGGATGGATGGATGGATGGGGAAATGGATGGATGAATGGATGGATAGATGGATGGATGGATGAATGGATGGATGGATGGATGGATGGATGGATGGATGGATGGATGGATGGATGGATGGATGGATGAATGGATGGATGGATGGATGGATGGATGGATAGATGGATGGATGGATGGATGGATGGATGGATGGATGGATGGGGAAATGGATGGATGGATGGATGAACGTTTTGGTGACCACATCAGTGAGGGGGTCGCCATCTTTAGTCAATAAGAGTAGAACTAATTGCTATGACGTCAGCTGAAATTAAAAGTATAAATGATAATAACGGATAATATACTAGTACACACTGATCCAAAGGAGTTGAACCAGGGGCAACTGGACTTGGTATATATCTGTCAAGACGTTTCGCCTCTCATCCAAGAGGCTTCCTCAGTTCGTGCCTCTCGGACTAGACCAAGACTAGCTTGGTCTAGTCAGACTAGCTATGTAGGGCTATGTATTATGTATTATATGGAGTAATATATAGTACTATGTATTATATGTAGTAATATGTAGGACTATGTATTATATGTAGTAATATGTAGTACTATGTATTATGTATTATATGTAGTAATATGTAGGGCTATGTATTATGTATTATATGTAGTAATATGTAGGGCTATGTATTATGTATTATATGTAGTAATATGTAGGACTATGTATTATGTATTATATATAGTAATATGTAGTACTATGTATTATATGTAGTAATATGTAGTACTATGTATTATGTATTATATGTAGTAATATGTAGGGCTATGTATTATGTATTATATGTAGTAATATGTAGGGCTAGTATGTATTATGTATTATATGTAGTAATATGTAGGTCTATGTATTATGTATTATATGTGGTAATATGTAGGACTATGTATTATGTATTATATGTAGTAATATGTATTATGTATTATATGTAGTAATATGTAGGGCTATGTATTATGTATTATATGTAGTAATATGTAGGGCTATGTATTATGTATTATATGTAGTAATATGTAGGGCTATGTATTATGTATTATATGTAGTAATATGTAGGGCTATGTATTATGTATTATATGTAGTAATATGTAGGGCTATGTATTATATGTAGTAATATGTAGGGCTATGTATTATATGTGGTAATATGTAGGGCTATGTAATATGTATTATATGTAGTAATATGTAGTACTGGCACAAGTCATAATAGTGTCGGCCAAAAACCTTTGTCTATCTGAGCACTCGTAAAATATTCACAGCAGCAAAGCCTGCCGTTGCCCTACTTGTGAGCACACACACACACACACACACACACACACACACACACACCCACACGCAGACACACACACATGCAGAGAGGTGCATGCTGGGCTTGTGTGATGTGAAAGTTTGATGCGGGTGGTTGCATTATAAATCAAGCTCCGGAGAGCTGCCAGGCCAGATTAATGAAGTACATATACACTCACCTGCACACAGGATGTTACAGCTTTCACCATTTCAGCCGCACTCGCACAACAACACGGAGGCACAAAAGCACCTTCAGTAATTACTGATGGTGCGCTAAGAAGTCATAGGAGTAAATAGTTGAAAGAAAATTGATCACGTGTGACTTTACTGATTCTCATTAAAGTCACATGTGATCATTTTTCTTTGATGTGACGATGCACAAATCCAGATTATTGTTCTTTATATCTTTATATTTTGATATCTATACATCTATATATCTTTGTTTCTATATACCTTTATATCTTTATTTCTATATATCTATATATCTATGTATCTTTATATCTTTATTTCTATATATTTTTGTATCTTTATATCTATATATCTACATATCTATACATCTATATATCTTTATTTATATATATCTATATATCTTTATTTATATATATACCTTTATATATATATATACACACACATATATATACACATATGTATATATCTTTGTTTCTATATACCTTTATATCTTTATTTCTATATATCTATATATCTATGTATCTTTATATCTTTATTTCTATATATTTTTGTATCTTTATATCTATATATCTACATATCTATACATCTATATATCTTTATTTCTATACATCTATATATCTTTATAGCCATATATCTTTATTTCTATATATCTATGTATCTTTATATCTTTATTTCTATATATCTATGTATCTTTATATCTTTATTTCTATATATCTATGTATATTTATATCTTTATTCCTATATATCTATATATCTTTATTTCTATATATCTATGTATCTTTATATCTTTATTTCTATATATCTTTATATCTTTATATCTTGATATATCTTGATATTTATATATATATATATATATCTTTATATATATATATATATATATATATATCTTTCTATCTTCTTCAGTGTTCTGCATGTTTTTAAGATTAACCAACGTTGGATGAGCGACGGTAAAACGTATGTTGGTCATAGAAGGAGCAGCGATTTCACGAGCTTATTTTAAATCTATAGAAAAGATACGTATTAAAACCCCCACCCAGTGAGACGTGGGCCTAAACAGGTCTTACTTCTGAAACCAAAAGCCACTACAAGATGTAGGACCGAGGGTACGAGGCGGGTCATTACGAACCCCACGTCCTCCTCTCTAGGCAAGACTCGCCCTGCATAGTGTCCAGGCGCTAGGACTCTAGAAAGACCCGCCCCTACTCTGCCTCTGATTAGCTAACCCCGCCCTACCCCTAACCAACGAGTGCTGGCCAGTCTGGCCAATCCTAGCGCTTGAATGCTACGCGGGGCGTGTCTTGCCTAGAAGTGCTGTGGGATTCATAATTGGCTGTCATTAAAAAACTCAACACAAGGGGGCGTCCGGGTGGTGTAGCAGTCTATTCCATTGCCTACCAACACGGGCATCGCCAGTTCGACTCCCCCGTGTTGCCTCCGGCTTGGTCGGACGTCCCTACAGACACAGTTAGCCGTGCATGCGGGTGAGAAGCCGGATGTGGGTATGAATTCAACACAAGTGCAGAAGAAATGTAATTATTGGACATAATTATTAGTGTTTCAGTAAAATAGCATTATGTCACACCCCAGTTCTACCACTGATAGTAAGAGATATGAGGACGGTGGCGCGGTGGTTAGCGCGGTCGCCTCACAGCAAGAAGGTCCTGGGTTCGAGCCCCGGGGTAGTCCAACCTTGGGGGTCGTCCCGGGTCGTCCTCTGTGTGGAGTTTGCATGTTCTCCCCGTGTCTGTGTGGGTTTCCTCCCACAGTCCAAAAACATGTAGGTCAGCTCCCTGAGAGCAGGACAAGCGGTTAGGGTAATGGATGGATGGATGGATGGACAGATGAATGGATGGATGGACAGATGAATGGATGGATGGACAGATGAATGGATGGATGGACGGACGGACGGATGGATGGATGGATGGACGGATGGATGGATGGATGGACAGATGAATGGATGAATGGATGGATGGACAGATGGATGGATGGACAGATGGATGGACGGACGGACGGATGGATGGATGGATGGATGGACAGATGAATGGATGGATGGATGGATGGATGGATGGATGGATGGATGGATGGATGGATGGACAGATGGATGGGTCATTAAAAATTGAACAATAGGCAAAATAAGACTTTCCCAGATGTCACGCTAAATAATTCCCGGGAATGACAGGAACTCCGTAAAGACGACGTGAGTTAATCAGAAGTCAGCAGTGTGTTTGCAGTATGACAGGAGCATTACAGCACTAATGGGGATAAGATGAAAGAAAGTTTACTATATTATGTAACATCATGAAGATCAGCCATGAACCAGGATTACGGGTTTAGTCCAGACTGGTTCAGGTGTTTGAAGGCCGTGTTGGCTCAGCTGGATTGTTTACTGACAGCAGCATCTTAGTGGACTAGTCACACCTTAGGAGGAGCTGCAGTTTTTCTTCCCCGCTTTGTCTCCCCAGTTGTACCCAGCCAATTACCCCACCCCTCCGAGCCGTCCCGGTCGCCGCTCCACCCCCTCTGCCGATCCGGGGAGGGCTGCAGACTACCACATGCCTCCTCCCATACATGTGGAGTCACCAGCCGCCTCTTTTCACCTGACAGTGAGGAGTTTCACCAGGGGGACGTAGCGCGTGGGAGGATCACGCTATTCTCCCCTGTTCCCCCTCCCCACCGAACAGGCACCCCGACCGAACAGAGGAGGCGCTAGTGCAGCGACCAGGACACATACCCACATCCGGCTTCCCACCCGAGTGGTGTCTGTGGGGACGCTGCAGCCTTCTGAAGCAGCGGTTGACAGCACTCCTTCACCTGGCTCAGCCAACTGGCGGTGACCCGCCAGCATCCTCCTCAGGCGGCATTTCTGCAGCCGCAACTTCTGCATGTGTGTCATTTTGTGGCGTCCCGGAGACGAGGGTTAACCAGGTGATTGACGTTACAGAGATTCTGCTGATGGGGACGCAGTAGGGAAGTGGGGTAATGTGGGGTTAAGTAGCAGACGTGCTCTGTGAACATGACGGCTGGCTAAACATCAGGGGGAACATTAGGTACATGGTCTCTTTTGACACTTCGGAGGAAGATGAGCGGAGTCCTGATTTCTCACTCGTCATCTGAATTTGAAGAGCTGAATTAGTGTGAGGGATTGATTTGACATGTCTGAAATAGGTTCAGGGAGGAACATATAGCATGTGTGGAAGTCGGGCGAAAGAGGGACTTGACCATCTCTCAAGCTAACGCTGGAAATCCAGTGGATCGTTGTGCGATTTAGCTCTGGTCTGACAGACAACAGACAACATACGTTCTCATGCTCCCAGTAGGACTTCCAAAGAAAGTTGATTCAGTTCATCTGGACACAACTTTTATTGACGGAGACGTTTCATCACTACACTGGCCTGTAGATGGATGTCTACACCACCTACAGGCCAGCACTCCACAGTCTACACCACCTACAGGCCAGCACTCCACAGTCTACACCACCTACAGACCAGCACTCCACAGTCTACAGCACCTACAGGCCAGCACTCCACAGTCTACACCACCTACAGGTCAGCACTCCATAGTCTACACCACCTACAGGCCAGGACTCCACAGTCTACATCACCTACAGACCAGGACTCCACAGTCTACACCACCTACAGGCCAGGACTCCACAGTCTACACCACCTACAGGCTAGCACTCCACAGTCTACACCACCTACAGGCCAGGACTCCACAGTCTACACCACCTACAGACCAGGACCCCACAGTCTACACCATCTACAGGCCAGTGGCCACTCTTTCAAGGATGAGGAAGTGCACCTCCTTGATAGGGAGGAACGCTGGTTTGAACAAGGAGTCAAAGAGGCCATCTATGTGAAGAGGGAACAACCATCCCTGAATCAGGGGGTGGTGGGGGGCTAAGAGTACATCTGTCGGGACAGACCACAAAACCTAGGGTCACAAGACACTCACCGACGGCCCGACGTTGGCCGAGTGTCAGGGCCCTAAGAGTACAACTGTCACCATCTTACAATGCTGTGATTGCAACTGTTCCCCAACCCTCTGTGGACAGCACACATGGCCACTGTAACTCTATTTAATGGTCACACCCATGGGTGCATATGAAACTGGTCGTTGGTTTGGGTCGTTGTGTCACTACTGCAGGTGGGGACACCTGCAGTCACTGTATTGTTCAGAAGGGTGGGGACACCTGCAGTCACTGTATTGTTTAGAAGGGTCGGGACACCTGCGGTCACTGTATTGTTTAGAAGGGTGGGGACACCTCCAGCCACTGTATTGTTTAGAAGGGTGGGGACACCTCCAGCCACTGTATTGTGTAGAAGGGTGGGACACCTGCGGTCACTGTATTGTTTAGAAGGATGGGGACACCTGCGGTCACTGTATTGTTTAGAAGGATGGGGACACCTGCAGTCACTGTATTGTTTATAAGGGTGGGGACACCTGCAGTCACTGTATTGTTTAGAAGGATGGGGACACCTGCAGTCACTGTATTGTTTATAAGGGTGGGGACACCTGCGGTCACTGTATTGTTTATAAGGGTGGGGACACCTGCGGTCACTGTATTGTTTATAAGGGTGGGGACACCTGCAGTCACTGTATTGTTTAGAAGGGTGGGGACACCTGCAGTCACTGTATTGTTTAGAAGGGTGGAGACACCTGCGGTCACATTATTGTTTATAAGGGTGGGGGTACCTGCAGTCACTGTATTGTTTAGAAGGGTGGGGATACCTGCAGTCACTGTATTGTTTAGAAGGGTGGAGACACCTGCGGTCACTGTATTGTTTAGAAGGGTGGGGACACCTGCAGTCAAGAGGAAAACATTAAATAACAGGAAGAATATTAAAAGAATAAGATAAAGAATTAGAAAACAGAAATTGCAGGATAACCAGAGCTCGTTAAGCGATACAATAACAGGCTGATGAGACGAAGGCAGCGCCTCCCATTCAAACCCACTGAAATTCCCTTGACAACTGCAAGGAGTTGAACCACCGAAAACTCAACTGGCACCGCACGTGCAGCATAACACCAAGGACACTTTAATTTCTTGCAGATTGTGGGTCTGCGTAACAATGTTGAAAATCTGGGGAGGCGGGGGGGAGAGTCCTAGGCCAATTAAAAAAAAGCAAAGGTTTTGCAGAATCACATACGTTTTGCCCAGTGGGCTTGCTCTCAGTCCTGCCCTCTCACACAGGGCACTTGCCAGGGAATTGCAAATGACTGAAAGTGACGGCATCGTGTAAGGGACCCCACACGCCATCATGGCTCCTTAAACAAAAGCACTGTTGCGGTTTCAAAAGCAGTAAAACGGGAAAAGAAGGAGAGCAGAGAACATCAGAGTCACCTCATTCACCAGAGTACACGGGAGTTTTACCTGGCAATCAGTGCAAGACCATAAAATTACAGATACAAAAAACGAGTGGCTAGCAGAAAAGGGTGAATTGATATGTACTGCAGTGCTGCACAGAGTAAAGTGGCACGGTTAAAGCGTCTAGCACAGTGGTGGTTTCATATTCAGTACTGACTGCTGGACTTGGGCGGCTTGTTCAGCAGGGAGAAAGTGTTCAGTGGTGTGCACAGCTGGATCTGTTAGCTCAGGGCCTTTTTCCTCGGAGGAGTTTCTGAAGTAGCGGGTTTTTCCTGGGTGTGTGGGGTCAGTAGTATGGAATACATACGCGTAGATGAGAGGGAGGACAGTGGAATGGTGAGGATACAAAGAGTAGAGGTGACGAAGGTGGATGAGTTTAAATACTTGGGGTCAACTGTCCAAAGTAACGGGGAGTGCAGAAGAGAGGTGAAGAAGAGAGTGCAGGCAGGGTGGAGTGGGTGGAGAAGAGTGTCAGGGGTGATTTGTGACAGAAGGGTATCAGCAAGAGTTAAAGGGAAGGTTTACAAGATGGTTGTGAGACCAGCTATGTTTTATGATTTGGAGACAGTGGCACTGATGAAAAGACAGGAGGAGGAGCTGGAGGTGGCAGAGATGAAGATGATAAGATTTGCATTGGGAGTGATGAAGAAGGACAGGATTAGGAACGAGTATATTAGAGGGACAGCTCAGGTTGGATGGTTTGGAGACAAAGCAAGAGAGACAAGATTGAGATGGTGTGGGCATGTGTGGAGGAGAGATGCTGGGTATATTGGGAGAAGGATGCTGAATATGGAGCTGCCAGGGAAGAGGAGAAGAGGAAGGCCAAAGAGGAGGTTTATGGATGTGGTGAGGGAGGACATGCAGGTGGCTGGCGTGACAGAGGAAGATGCAGAGGACAGGAAGAGATGGAGACGGATGATCTGCTGTGGTGCCCCCTAACGGGAGCAGCCGACAGTAGTAGTAGTAGTAGTAGTAGTAGTAGTAGTAGTAGTAATAGTAGTAGTAGTGGGGTCGGTCAGTAGTAATCTTTTCAGCTGGCTTCCTGGCCCTGGTGTTGTGCGGCTCCTTGATGTACAGTTGCCGCCGGTCAGTCAGCCTCGGCCAGTCAGACGCTAGGCTCTGGTCCATCCTTTGTGTGGGCGGGGGCTGAGCTGAATTACACCGTGATTGATGAAGTAAGAATGCTGTCAGTGGTGGATTTGCGGATCACCTCTCCTCGTCAGGTTATAGAGGGGAGTTGCTAGCACACATCCCTATGGTGCACCAGTGCTGACGTCCCAGAACGTGGCATCAGTCCATATGGTCAATAAGTTGAATGGGAGAAACGTTTCATCTCTGTATCCTGTCGGACCCCGTTCCATCGCTGGGTAAGAAAGGGCTCAGAGCCCACTACCACATGTATGGGAGGAGGCATGTGGTAGTCTGCAGCCCTCCCCAGATCGGCAGAGGGGGTGGAGCAGTGACCAGGACGGCTCGGAAGAGTGAGGTAATTGGCCAAGTACAATTGGCCAAGTACAAAATCTCATAATCTGGACTTCTTACTTTTAACTGAGTCCAGTCTTAAAACCGGGAACTGCTCCCCTCTAATAGAGCTCCGCCCTTCCAATTACCGGACCCTCAACCTCCCTACGCTCACTGGTTGTGGTGGAGGTCTTGGCAATTTTAATATTCATGTGCGTTGTTCTTCCATTCCCTGACTTCACTTTTTTTTTGGATCTTATAGACTCTTTTGATTTTTTTCCCTTTTACTCCACAATTGTACCCGGCCAATTACCCCACTCTTCCAAGTTGTCCCGTTCACTGCTCCACCCCCTCTGCCAAGCCGGGGAGAGCTGCAGACTAACACATGCCTCCTCCGATACATATGGAGTCACCAGCCGCTTATTTTCACCTGACAATGAGGAGTTTCGCCAGGGGGGTGTAGCACATGGGAGGATCACGCTATTGCCCCCAGTTCCCCCTCCCCCCTGATCAGGCACCCCAACCGATCAGAGGAGGCGCTAATGCAGCAGTCAGGACACATACCCACATCCGGCTTCCCTCCTGCAGACACGGTCAATTGTGTCTGTAGAGACACCCGACCAAGCAGGAGGTAACACAGGGATTCGAACTGGAGATCCCCGTGTTGATAGGCAACAGAATAGACCGCTACACTACCCGGGAGCCCCTCTTATAGACTCTTTTAACCTCATTCAATCTGTTAAAGGGGCAACACATTCCAAAGACCACTTCTTAGACCTTGTACTCTCATCTGGTTTCTTTCTTGAATGTCTTAATCTGGTGGATATGCCTGTATCTGACCATAAAGCTGTCATTTTCATAGTCCCACTGCAGCTCTCTATTCCTAGTCACTATCCTAAAACACACTCTCGCATTCTCAACGCTGGCTCTGCAGTTAAATTCTGTGATGCTTTTAACTCATCATCTTTTAATCCCTCTTTATCCCCCCTCAATCTAGATGCACTGTTAAATCCATTTAATGATCAGTGCCTATCCATCCTCGACCAAACTGCACCATTTAAAAGTAGGAAACAAATCAAATAATCTCCCTCTGGCTGAATGATCACACTTGTGCCCTTAGAAGACTCCATAGAAAATCAGAATGCCAATACAAGGTCAGCAAATCCGAATTAGCACATAACACCCTTAAAAACCAAATGTTAATTTACCAGAATGCAGTTAGGAATGTGAGATCAGGGTACTTATCTTTACTAATTTCAAGAAATAACCACAATCCTAGTTCTCTTTAGGGTTACTGATTCTGTTATTAATGGTCCCTCCACTTCTCTTTTTGAACGTGATGTTGAGTTGTCTGAAACATTTCTCACTCATATTGTAGATAAGGTGGATGATATCAGGACCCAAATCCAGCCTGGCTCTTACACTCGGTCCATTCCCCATGTTAATGCTGCCTCTTTTACCCAGTTTCAACCAATTACAATTCAGTGTTAGAGAATACAGTCTCCAATATGACCTCCTCCTGCATCTTGGACATCATTCCCACTAAGCTGCTCAAGGAGGTATTTTCCACTATCAGCCCCGTTATTCTGCAAATTCTTAGTAATTCTTTGGCCTCTGGTTCTTTACCAGACAGTTTTAAGCATGCCATTGTTCACCCATTGCTGAAGAAACCTAATTTAGATCCCCTGTCCCTAAGTAACTACAGACCAATCTCCAAATGTTTGCACATCTTGGCACTCGTACCTTTTTTCATTTCACTGCACTCAGGACTTGTACTTGTGTGTACGTGACAAATAAAACACTTGAATCTTGAATCCTGAATCGTGAAATAGACTTTTCAGTTTCCTTTATTGATCCCCTTAAGGAAATTCATGTACTGCAAATTAACCCATTCTTCCTAACTGTGGTCTGTGTAGCTGGTAGCAGTGGGCTGCTGCATTCATGCTGCACCCAGGGACCAACTCCAGTTATTTTCCCATTGCCTTGGGTCAAGGACACAGACAGGAGTATAAACCCTGACATGCATGTTTCTTTTGATGGTGGGGGGGGGGCGAAGAAAACCCACCTTAGACACGGATAGAACATGCAAACTCCACACAGAGGATTTTCCTGGGATGACTTCCTAAGGTTGGACAACCCCAGGGTTTGAACCCAGGACCTTCTTGCTGCGAGGTGACAGCACTAACCACTGGGCCATCATGCCACCCTTTTCTATCTAACGTTCTGGAGAGAGTAATTTCTTCTCAGTTGATTTTTTTATAAACACTAATAGTGCTTTTTAAGTTTCCAGTCTGGTTTTAGAGCACTTCATAGAACTGAGACAGCTCTAGTTAAGGTCACTAATGACCTACTGCTGACTGCATACAGAGGTAACTGCTCGATTTTAGTTCTTTTAGACTTAAGTGCTGCCTTTGACACAGTCCATCACAACATCCTCTTACATCGCTTAGAGACTTGGGTTGGCATCAATGGCTCGGCTCATACCTTATTAAGCTCTTGCCTCACCAACATAACTTTTTCTGTTTATTCTGGGTAACTCTACTTCCTCGATGGTTCAGTTGGCTTGTGGTGTCCCTCAAGGCTCAGTTCTTGGTCCCCTTCTCTTTTCTATATACATGCTGTCACTTGGCCAGGTCATTCAAAAATCACGATTTGCTTTACTATTTTTACTATTTTAAATCTGTTTAGCCAGTTCAGTTGCATCTCTAACCACTGCTACGCTAATGACACGAAGCTGTATTTATCAGTTAAGCCAAATAATATGGGTAATATTGGTACCATTCATGACTGCCTGGCCGCTATTTAGGAATGGATGTCCATTAGCTCTATTCAGACAAAACTGAGGTTCTCCTTATTGGTGCTAATAAGTTTGTCTCAGGAGTGAAATCCTGTATCGGTCCTCTGGCCAGCAATGTTAAATCCTACTCAAGAAATCTGGGTGTACTCTTTAACTAAAATCTGAATTTCGACCTACACATAAACAAGTTTGTGAAATCTTGCTTTTTCTAACTGTGGAACATCACAAAATCAAATCAATACAATCAACCAGAGAGCTTGAATTACTGATCAATACCCTAATTTTCTCACGCCTTGCCTACAGTCATACTCTTTTCTCCTGTTTCAGCCAAGCAGCCATGTCCTGCCTACAGCTCGTGCAAAATGCTGCAGCCAGGCTTCTAACCAATACCAATCTTAGATCCCACATCACTCCAATCCTTGCATCCCTTCATTGGCTCCAAGCAAATTATAGAATAGACTTCAAGATACTGCTTGTCACATATAAGGCCCTACATGGTCTTGCCCCTTGGCGGCCTTTTCAGGGTGTCTCCCCACCTGCCGCCCAATGACTGCTGGGATATGCTCCAGTATCCCCACGATCCTGAGTAGAATAAGTGGTTTGGATAATTAACGAATGAATGGTCTTTCCCCTTTATACATTTTCGAACTTTTGCATCCTTACTCCACCTCTCGGCCATTCATAGCTTCTGACCAGGGTCTCTTATCTATATCCCGCTCCCTCTACAAATCCAAGGGTGGCCGTGCTTTTGCCATAAGGGCCCCATACCACTGAAACAGTCCCCTGCAGCCCAAAAAGCATTTCCCCCATAGACCACCATTGTAAAAGAGACGCCTGTAAAACTGTTGACAGGACACCTGCAGCTATAATCATGGTCAATTATTACTCTTTGTATTGTATATTTTTAAGCCATGGGGTTTTAATCTTTTTAAAATTTTTCCAAAGTCCAAAAAAATCCTCTTTTTTTTCTGCATGACGGCACGGCTGTGTACGAGCCGTTCTCATAGCCTAGAGGCATGATGGGAGTAACACTACTGCGCATATTCAGTGGGCCTCATGTACCCGGTAGTAACCCAGAAGCCAGAAACTTTTTCAGCGTATGCACCAAGCGAGCAATTCTCGTGGGAATGAACAGGCGCCAGTTTTAGATCCGGTATCCAGTTCTACTATAATACATCCATGGGATTCCAGGTGAACGTCCCAACTAAGCAACCCTCCCAGGTCGTCCATGAGTTGAGTGGCCACAAATTGCGATGCATAGGCCATGGCAGCAGTTGCACGGCGCCATGGGGGGGGGGGAAATATTTATTTTGTATTATTTTTAAAATGTAATCGTGAAAAATAATCACAAATTTTTTTTAAATTGTGTCGGTAATCTGATTACATCTTTTTTTCCCGTAACTGTATTGGAGTACAGTTACATTTTTTTGTATCCTGATTACGTAACGCCATTACTGTATTCCTTTACTCCTTAAGCCTGCTGTTTATGTAACTTATGGTCCAGAATTCTGTCAGCAGCATTGCCCTGTTCTAACAGCATCATGCAGTCTATCGCTTTCTTTCTTGTAACCACTACCTGGCTCTCTTTTCAGTGGCTCGTAAGTATTTATGGGATTCTCTTAACTGGATTATTGAGCATGCATCAAGACCAGTGCTGATGGTTATGGAGTCTTACAGACAGGGTCCCATCCACATCTACTGCTCCATCTGTTAGGAAGTCACCAATCCGTTCACAGATTGGAGTGGTCCATGTTCAGCTAGGACAGTTTGACATGGAGCCATTCCAGAACAATTTTATTGACTGTAGAGCTGAATTCCACAAAGCTGATCCAAACTTAGGAGCCTGAAGTGGCCAGATGTTGGAGGACATAATGAAGATTCAGGGTGTCGTCATGATAAAGGGATTGGTTTGCTGTGTCAGCAGACTGTAGCAAGTCCAGAAGAGTATGGTAGACTTAAGGTAGGACAGAAGCAGCTGCTCACAGTATTTCATGACTATATTATTAAGGCCAACAGCCTGTGATCGTTAAGGCTGGTTATTCTGTCCCTCTTTGGAACAGGGATGATGGTGGAGGACTTGAAGCATGCAGGAAATTTGTATAGTGCTATGGAGTGCGTGAAGATATGAGTGACAATGAGCTAACTGGTTAGCATAGTATATGGCCTCGTCATTTTCATGATGTTCTGGCCTTTGTGTTAGCTTATAAGTTTCACACTCCTCAGTGAGAAAGGCAGTTGGGTGCAGTTCATGGTTGCTTCATGCACAGAGGGCTGCAGTCCTCAGAGGGTAGGGGGATTGGGGCTTTTGTCTACCAAAGGGTGGCAGAGTTGGGTTGATGGCCTGGCGGCCTGCCCAGGGTATTACCCTGCCTGCCGCCCAATAACTGCTGGGATAGGCTCCAGCATCCCCTCACCCTGAGAGCGGGATAAAGCGGTTTGGATAATGAATGATGAGTTTATCGGTATGTCGATTGTGCAAATTACCCAGTTTGCAAACTCTCTGTACTTGTAGCAGCACCTATCACCATCTAGTGGTCCAACAAAAAACTGTGACATGCAGTCGCACGGGTAATCCAATCATTAACATGCAATTGCATCTGTTCAGATCAGGAAAGTAAACTGAGGGGCATCCGGGTGGCGTGGCGGTCTATTCCGTTGCCTACCAACACGGGGCTCTCCAGTTCGAATCCCCGTGTTACCTCCGGCTTGGTCGGGCGTCCCTACAGACACAATTGGCCGTGTCTGCGGGACGGAAGCCGGATGTGGGTATGTGTCCTGGTCGCTGCTCTAGCGCCTCCTCTGGTCGGTTGGGGCGCCTGTTCAGGGGGAACTGGGGGGAGTAGCGTGATCCTCCCACGCGCTACGTCCCCCTGGTGAAACTCCTCAGTGTCAGGTGAAAATAAGCGGCCGGTGACGCCACATGTATGGGAGGAGGCATGTGGTAGTCTGCAGCCCTGCCCGGATCGGCAGAGGGGGTGGAGCAGAGACCGGGACGGCTCGGGAAAATAGAGTAATTGGCCGGGTACAACTGGGGAGAAACAAAGGCGAAATTTTCTAATTTTGATGATAAATCACAATTTTTCAGATTGCTTTTGTGTGTGTGTGTGTGTGTGTGTTATTCTTATCACCCCTCGTAATGGCCAGAGTTTTCTGGATGCAGCACCTGCAGTTTTCCCCCTGTCATCATCACCTCCTGGTGTTTCAGGACGCTTACGGCGTGTATTCCAGAACAGCGTTGAAGAGCAGAGATGAAATGGCTAATTGTGCAAGTGCACGTGTACGTAGAAGCACGTGTATCTACTTACCGCGTTAAGCACCATCGGAAAGGTGGAGTTTGCACCTTTTGTTGCCATGGTTACCTGAAGTGGGCTTTTTACTCCACACACTCACCCACACACAATCCAGCCTGCAGTGCCGGCGTGTTATTATCCCTCTTGTTCCAAGCTGCTGCGCTGTTGTATGTTTTCATTATTGTTCTTGTTTGTTTTCCCAATCCCCCCCCCCCCCCCCGTCAGACACCAAGCCGGTGTGCGTGTTCGGCGGGGAGGAGCACACCGAGGGGGAGCTGTTCCAGCTGGAGGCCTGCCGCTTCTGCCGCTGCCAAGGGGGCGTGGCTAACTGTTACCACGCCCAGTGTGGCACTCTCGGCTGCACGCAGCAATACACCCCTCCCGGAGAATGCTGCCCTGTGTGCGAGGGTGAGACGGACACACACGTCAGCAGAGATACTCGTTCACACACACACACACACACACACACACACACACACACACAAAACACACACAAAACACACTATGGCACGGTTTTAGCCAGTTAGCTCTGGAAATTGTTAAATATTTATCGCTAAATGTATTACTTATTGAAAAACTAGGCTTCTACTTTTAGGGGCCATAACTTGTCCTTTTGGGGGGGGGGGTTTCCCCCCTTTTCCTCCCCAATTGTACTTGGCCGGTTACCCCACTCTTCCAAGCAGTCCCTATCGCTGCTCCACCCCTTTTGCCAATCCGGGGAGGGCTGCAGATTACCACATGCCTCCTCCGATACATGTGGTGTCGCCAGCCGCTTCTTTTCACCTGACAGTGAGGAGTTTCGCCAGGGGACGTAGCGCGTGGGAGGATCACGCTATTCCCCCTAGTTCCCCCTACCCCCCCACCCCAAACAGGCGCCCCAACCGACCAGAGGAGGCGCTAGTGCAGTGACCAGGACACATACCCACATCTGGCTTCCCACCCGTAGACTGTCTGTAGGGACGCCTGACCAAGCTGGAGGTAACATGGGGATTCGAACCACCGATCCCCGTGTTGGTAGGCAACGGAATAGACCGTCACGCCACCCGGATGCCATAACTGGCCTTTAAATCACTGCATGGCTGTAGCTGTTATAAACCTGCAGCATAGTACATATCAGCCTGGATGGCTGCAGACCTTGGCTTGTTGTGGCTGTGTGAAGGTCACACAGCTGAGAAGCCACGCAGCTAACCAAGACCTGCATCTAACCACGCAGCTAACCAAGACCTGCATCTAACCACGCAGCTAACCAAGACCTGCAGCTAACTATGCAGCTAACCAAGACCTGCTTCTAACCATGCAGCTAACCAAGACCTGCATCTAACCATGCAGCTAACCAAGACCTACATCTAACCATGCAGCTAACCAAGACCTGCAGCTAACCATGCAGCTAACCAAGACCTGGAGCTAACCATGCAGCTAACCAAGACCTGCATCTAACCATGCAGCTAACCAATGCATGCATCTAACCATGCAGCTAACCAAGACCTGCATCTAACCACACAGCTAACCAAGACCTGCATCTAACCATGCAGCTAACCAAGACCTGCAGCTAACTATGCAGCTAACCAAGATCTGCATCTAACCACGCAGCTAACCAAGACCTGCATCTAAGCACGCAGCTAACCAAGACCTACAGCTAACCATGCAGCTAACCAATACATGCAGCTAACCATGCAGCTAACCAAGACATGCATCTAACCATGCAGCTACCCAATGCATGCATCTAACCATGCAGCTAACCAATACATGCAGCTAACCATGCAGCTAACCAAGACATGCAGCTAACCGTGCAGCTAACCATGCAGCTAACCAAGACATGCAGCTAACCATGCAGCTAACCAATACATGCAGCTAACCATGCAGCTAACCAAGACATGCATCCAATCATGCATCTAACCAAGACTTGCAGCTAACCATGCAGCTAACCAAGACATGCAGCTAACCATGCAGCTAACCATGCAGCTAACCAAGACATGCATCTATTCATGCAGCTAACAAGACATGCAGCTAACCAAGAGAAGTGCTTAATTCTTCTGCTGCTGTTCATCTGTGGGCGAGTGCAAACACATAGCTCAAAGTACAGCAGATTTTTCAGTTCCACACAACCTTTATAGTTAGATAAGAATACAGTTTTTTTTCTCATATTCTCTGAACGTCCCTGATGAGCCTTAGGGTCAATGACTACAGTACCTTGCACACCCAAATTCAGATATTCTGCTGATTAAGTTCATATTCTCGGTAAATATAACGTCACTATGGTTAAATAAAGTAAAGCTCGTGTAGTTTTGGCTCCTGGTGTAGCAGTTGTTTCCTAATGTGAGAGATTTGCTTGTATCACGACAGTATGGTGCATTGTTTGTAAGGGTGCAGTAATAATTTCCACGAGCCGTTCCTCAACAGTTGACCAACATGATCACAACCCTGTTTTGTTCAAGGACCCCCCATGTTGTGCAGATGAAACACTGGCCACGTTGCTGTGAAACGTTGGCATGTTTGAAGGCCAGTTATAATGGAGCTTGCAGCACAAAGACGTCTTTTTGGTACCTGGGTGGCGGTCTATTCCATTGCCTAGCAACACAGGGATCGCCGGTTCGAATCCCCGTGTTGCCTCCGGCTTTGTCAGGTGTCCCTCCGAACACAATTGGCCGTGTCTGCGGGTGGAACGCCGGATGTGGGTATGTGTCCTGGTCGCTGCTTACCGATTACCCCACTCTTCTGAGACGTCCCAGTCTTCGATCCGCCCCCTCTGCCGATCCGGGGAGGGCTGCAGACTACCACATACTTCCTCCGATACGTGTGGAGTCGCCAGCTGCTTCTTTTCACCTGGCAGTGAGGAGTTTCACCAGGGGCACGTGGGAGGATCACGCTATTCCCCTCAGTTACCCCCCCCCCCCCACCTGAAAAGGCACCCCGGTCCACCAAAGGAGGCACTAGTGCAGCGAACAGGACATATACCCACATCCGGCTTCCCACCCGCAGACACGGCCAATTATGTCTGTAGGTAACACAGGGATTCGAACCGGCGATCCCCGTGTTGCTAGGCAACGGAATCGACTGCCACGCTGCCCGGACGTCCTGAAAGGAATCTTTTTACACACATCTTGTAACCAACTTAATTGGACTATTGTCTAACTTGGAACGGTGACCTTCAGGGCTGCTTTGCATGTTTAAGCAGCGGTTGAAGCTGTTTGTACATGAAGGGATTTGAAATGTCATTTGTAATGCAGACGTTTGGTAAGAAATCTCTTCATGTTAGAAAATATTGTCCCCCCCACCCCCTCCCCCCACCCCCCACCCACCCCATACAATCTCATTCAACCTTGACAGATCCCATCTACCCTGCTCTGAGTGCTGCTGGTTGCTATGTCAGCGGCCGTATCGTTGCCCATGGCGACCACTGGCGTGAGGATGACTGCACCTTTTGTCAGTGTGTGTCGGGGGAGAGGCGGTGTGTCGCCGCCTCCTGTGCTCACAACTGTCTGAACCCGGTCAAAGTTCCCGGAGAGTGCTGCCCCGTGTGCGAAGGTAAACCACACACTGATAAGCAACCCTGCATCGCCGCCAACACACGGGGTCCACCTCCGCATGCAGGTGGACCCCACGTGGGGCTGTTTGTCTGTGAGGTCACAACACACACATAAACAGAGGCAGGCTAACACACACACACACAGCAACACACACGTATCCAGTACCAAGAGATTGGTTTTAGTTTTGCGTGTGAGACCCAGACAGACATTAAGAGACACACGGGTAGAGACTGTCTCACCTCCCTGTCATCGTCCTCGTCTCAGAACCAGAATCAGGAGCACATCATCGTTTCATTTCATGCACTAGCGCGCATGAAATGAAGCGAAACACCGTTGCCCCCAGCCCACAGCAGTGCAACACACAGACACGAACACAAGAACACACACATCCAAACACACATACCTAAACTAAACAACAAGAATCACTGTCCAGGACAACGAACGCCAGCCAGGAGGACTGTCAGAACTACCGGTCTATACGGGCTAGCAGTTAGCTTAGCCTGCCCCGCTAGCGCGTCCTGTCAGACCGCCCTCGGTGTTTCCTCTTTGGGCGCAGCTCCAGGTAGGGCTGTGCTCCTTGGGCCCACCGGACGCAGCAGACCAGGCTCTCCCAGCCGATCCAACACCAGCTCTCCCAGCCGATCCAACACCAGCTCTCCCAGCCGATCCAACACCAGCTCTCCCAGCCGATCCAACACCAGCTCTCCCAGCCGTCGAACAAAGACAAACTTAGATGCAGACTTGGACAAAGACACAGCATGAAAAGTACTGGGTGAGGCCGCCGCAAACGTGAATTTGTGCCGCCATCTTATTTGTGTTTGCTTCTTCATTTGCTCCCCTTCCAAATAAAATGGCCAGAAAATAAAACCAGAATTACCAAGTCAGCTTCATCACCATGGAGATGGACCAGTGACAAGAAGCTGATAGAGAGACGAGGCGTTGGGGGTTTGTGCTCAGGATATTGATGCCTACTGTGTTCTCTAAGACAGCCTCACACCTCACCTCAGGAGATCAACTGGACAGCTAGATAGCAAGGACGAGGAGAGAAGAGAGAAGATGGGCAGAGGACGAGGAGAGGAAGAGAGAAGATGAGCAGAGGACGAGGAGAGGAAGAGAGAAGATGGGCAGAGGACGAGGAGAGGAAGAGAGAAGATGAGCAGAGGACGAGGAGAGGAAGAGAGAAGATGAGTAGAGGACGAGGAGAGGAAGAGAGAAGATGAGTAGAGGACGAGGAGAGGAAGAGAGAAGATGAGCAGAGGACGAGGGGAGGAAGAGAGAAGATGAGCAGAGGACGAGGAGAGGAAGAGAGAAGATGAGCCGAGGATGAGGAGAGGAAGAGAGAAGATGAGCAGAGGACGAGGAGAGGAAGAGAGAAGATGAGCAGAGGAAGAGAGAAGATGAGCAGAGGATGAGGAGAGGAAGAGAGAAGATGAGCAGAGGATGAGGAGAGGAAGAGAGAAGATAAGCAGAGGATGAGGAGAGGAAGAGAGAAGATGAGCAGAGGACGAGGAGAGGAAGAGAGAAGATGAGCGGAGGACGAGGGGAGGAACAGAGAAGATGGGCAGAGGATGAGCAGAGGAAGAGAGAAGATGAGCAGAGGACGAGGAGAGGAAGAGAGAAGATGAGCAGAGGACAAGCAGAGGAAGAGAGAAGAGGACGAGCAGAGGAAGAGAGAAGATGAGCAGAGGAAGAGAGAAGATGAGCAGAGGAAGAGAGAAGATGAGCAGAGGACGAGGAGAGGAAGAGAGAAGATGAGCAGAGGACAAGCAGAGGAAGAGAGAAGAGGACGAGCAGAGGAAGAGAGAAGATGAGCAGAGGAAGAGAGAAGATGAGCAGGGGGCGAGGAGAGGAAGAGAGAAGATGAGCAGAGGGTGAGCAGAGGAAGAGAGAAGATTAGCAGAGGAAGAGAGAAGATGAGCAGAGGAAGAGAGAAGATGAGCAGAGGGTGAGCAGAGGAAGAGAGAAGATGAGCAGAGGGCGAGCAGAGGAAGAGAGAAGATGAGCAGAGGGCGAGGAGAGAAAGAGAGAAGATGAGCAGAGGAAGAGAGAAGATGAGCAGAGGAAGAGAGAGGATGAGCAGAGGGCGAGCAGAGGAAGAGGGAAGATGAGCAGAGGAGGAGAGGATGAGCAGAGGGCGAGGAGAGGAAGAGAGAAGATGAGCAGAGGAAGAGAGAAGATGAGCAGAGGAAGAGAGAGGATGAGCAGAGGAAGAGAGAGGATGAGCAGAGGAAGAGAGAAGATGAGCAGAGGAAGAGAGAAGATGAGCAGAGGAAGAGAGAGGATGAGCAGAGGAAGAGAGAAGATGAGCAGAGGAAGAGAGAAGATGAGCAGAGGAAGAGAGAAGATGAGCAGAGGGCGAGCAGAGGATGAGCAGAGGGCGAGCAGGGGAAGAGAGAGGATGAGGAGAGGATGAGCAGAGGAAGAGCGAGGATGAGGAGAGGATGAGCAGAGGAAGAGAGAGGAAGAGAGAGGATGAGCAGGAAGAGAGACCGTTTGTTTGTCAAGTAGTAACCTTGAGGCAGATGGCCGCAGTTTCAAATGTTGTCAAATTAAGTTCTCATTTTAATACACACACAAACACTCATGCATACTCATCTTTCTCCCTTCCCTCCTCAAACTCACAAGTACACACACATACAAATACAAGTACACACACATACAAATACAAATACACACATGTACGCTCTGCTCAGTCCCTTGTCAATGTTTTCACCCGTTCCTGCTTCGCTGAGTTTCTGATTTCTCTTAGACAAGCATAGTCTCTCTCTCTCGCTCTCTCTCTCGCTCTCTCTCTCTCTCTCGCTCTCTCTCGCTCTGTCTTTCACTCTCTCACTCTCTCTCTCTGTCTCGCTCTCGCTCTCGCTCTGTCTCGCTCTCTCTCTCGCTCAGTCTCTCGCACTGTCTCTCACTCTCTCACTCTCTCTCTCTGTCTCGCTCTCACTCTCGCTCTCTCTCTTTCTCTCCCCCCTCCACACACACACACAAAATCACATTTCTGTCTACCTGACCTTGACTTCTCTTTTCATACCTCCTCTCTCCTGCCGTGTTTTCTTCTTCCCTCCATTTTTTCTCATCCCTCTTCCTCTCCATCCTTAATTCTGCCCGTCCTCCTGCAGTTCCCTCTGGTCTCTTCTCTTTTCTTTTTCTGTAATCTCCTCTTTCAGCCTCTCCCTACATTCTGTATCAGTATGTGTGATAGCCGCTGACAGCAGCCCTCCTGATGTGCAGGCTGATACAGGAACAGCTGGAGAATGTGTCACATCTGTCTCACCTTACAGTGATGAGGTTATAGTGACGGGGTTACAGTGAAGGGGTTACAGTGAAGGGGTTACAGTGACGGGGTTACAGTGAAGGGGTTGCAGTGATGGGGTTACAGTGATGGGGTTGCAGTGACGGGGATACAGTGTCTGAGATACAGTGATGGGGTTACAGTGTCTGGGTTACAGTGACGGGGTTACAGTGAAGGGGTTGCAGTGACGGGGATACAGTGATGGGGTTACAGTGTCTGGGTTACAGTGTCTGCTGTAGTGATGGGGTTACAGTGATGGGGTTACAGTGACGGGGTTACAGTGAAGGGGTTGCAGTGATGGGGATACAGTGTCTGAGATACAGTGATGGGGTTACAGTGTCTGGGTTACAGTGTCTGCTGTAGTGATGAGGTTACAGTGACAGGGTTACAGTGTCTGGGTTACAGTGACGGGGTTACAGTGTCTGGGTTACAGTGTCTGGGTTACAGTGTATGGGTTACAGTGACAGGGTTACAGTGTCTGGGTTACAGTGACGGGGTTACAGTGTCTGGGTTACAGTGTCTGGGTTACAGTGACGGGGTTACAGTGTCTGGGTTACAGTGTCTGGGTTACAGTGACAGGGTTAGTGTATGGGTTACAGTGACAGGGTTACAGTGTCTGGGTTACAGTGTCTGGGTTACAGTGTCTGGGTTACAGTGTCTGGGTTACAGTGACGGGGTTACAGTGACAGGGTTACAGTGTCTGGGTTACAGTGTCTGGGTTACAGTGTCTGGGTTACAGTGACAGGGTTAGTGTATGGGTTACAGTGATAGGGTTACAGTGTCTGGGTTACAGTGTCTGGGTGACAGTGTCTGGGTTACAGTGACGGGGTTACAGTGTCTGGGTTACAGTGACGGGGTTACAGTGACAGGGTTACAGTGTCTGGGTTACAGTGACGGGGTTACAGTGTCTGGGTTACAGTGACGGGGTTACAGTGTCTGGGTTACAGTGTCTGGGTTACAGTGTCTGCTGTAGTGATGAGGTTACAGTGTCTGGGTTACAGTGTCTGGGTTACAGTGACGGGGTTACAGTGTCTGTGTTACAGTGACGGGGTTACAGTGTGTTACAGTGACGGGGTTACAGTGTCTGGGTTGCAGTGATGGGGTTACAATGTCGGGGTTGCAGTGATGGGGTTACAATGTCGGGGTTGCAGTGATGGGGTTACAATGTCGGGGTTGCAGTGATGGGGTTACAGTGTTGGGGTTACAGAGATGGGGTTACAGTGTCAGGGTTACAATGTCGGTGTTGCAGTGATGAGGTTACAGTGACGGGGTTACAGTGTCTGGGTTACAGTGATGGGGTTACAGTGACGGGGTAACAGTGACGGGGTTACAGTGACGGGGTAACAGTGACAGGGTTCTCACAGAACAAACCATAAGATTGAAGATGTGATTGTCTTGCAGCCATCAGTGAGAAAGCAGCTGGGATATAACTGTCCCCCCCCCCCCAGTTGTACTTGGCCAATTACCCCACTCCTCGGAGCCGCCCCGGTCTCTGCTCCACCCACTCTGCCGATCCAGGGAGGGATGCAGACTACCACATGCCTCCTCCCATACATGTGGAGTTGCCAGCTGCTTCTTTTCACCTGACAGTGAGGAGTTTCACCAGGGGGACGTAGTGCGTCGGAGGATCACGCTACTCCCCCCCAGTTCCCCCTCCCCCCTGAACAGGTACCCCGACCGACCAGAGGAGGCGCCGGTGCAGCGACCGGGACGCATACCCACATCCGGCTTCCCACCCGCAGACACGGCCAGTAGAGTCTGTAGGGATGCCTGAGCAAGCCAGAGGTAACCCGGGGATTCGAACGGGCGAGACCAGCACACTATGCAGACTTCCCGGGATGAAGGTGTTAAGGTAGTGGTGAATAGGGGTGGTCCAGACGGCTGCGTAGACCACATGGAGTCTGCCGTCCTCTCCTCCAGGGAGCCAGGGAGCACTACCGAGCCCTCGTGGAGTCGTGCCACGAGGCAGAATCATCAAGTGTTGTCTTCAAGGGAGCAGTTGTCACTATTTGCTCGTCATGGCAATGCAACACATTTCCCTGTTGCCTTGGCAACATAGATAATTGCCGGTAGCTGCAGCTGCGGATGATACAATGATGCAACGATGCTCAGACGCACGCAAACACAGACACGGTGACACACATTCATACACATGACACCTGCACAACTCACCCCGGCCGGCGCCTCCGTACGGTCCTCTGCCATGGCTTTCAATGGAGTTGTTCTTCCAGTACCAACGGTGTGGAGCGGAGAAAGATGCTGGAGCCGGGTGCATTTTCCCAGCATGCATCCTGATCTGCAGCACAGACTGTTTCTTGCTTAAGAGGCTGTGTGAAACACATTTAGCTCCCACCTTTGTGACGTCCTAACAGCAGCGGGAACTGCTGCAGTTTTACTGTTCATCAATTATGCTCTAACACACACACACACACACACACCATGCAAATACACACACACACACACACACACGCACGCACACATACACCATGCAAATACACACACACACACACACACTCCATGCAAATACACACACACACACACACACACACACACGCACGCACACATACACCATGCAAATACACACACACACACACCATGCAATTACACCCACACATATACACACCATGCAAATACACACACACACACACACCAAGCAAATACACACACACACCATGCAAATACACACACACATACACACACACACACCATGCAAATACACACACACACACACACGCACGCACACACACACACACCATGCAAATACACACACACATACACACCATGCAAATACACACACACATACACACACACCATGCAATTACACCCACACATATACACACCATGCAAATACACACACACACACACACCATGCAAATACACACACACACCATGCAAATACACATAGCACACACACACCATGCAAATACACACGCACGCACACACATGCACGCACGCATACACACATATGCACATATGCACACACCATGCAAATACACACACACACACACACCATGCAAATACACACACACACACAGTACAAATAGAATGCAGGAGTCAGTTCTGCTGTACAGTGGCAGTGATGTTGATGTCAACGGTGATGTCAGCATGGTGACTCACCACCACTCTGGACTTTTATCAACTGCTAACAAGGTACAACGAGCTCTGTGTGTGTGTGTGTGTGTGTGTGTGTGTGTGTGTGTGTGCGCGCATGTGCGTGCATGCATGTGTGCTCGATAGAAAGAAATATCAAACCATCTCACAAACAAGAGGGTTTTAAACAGTTTCCAGGTGAAACATGTGACTTGTGTGAGCTCAGATCTGAGGTTGGGATTAAGGGTTTGATTTAAATCTGTCAGGGCTACCAGGTGTAAGACCCAAAAGAAGAATGAGAGACAGGATGGGGGGAAAGCCAAAGAGGCACGTTTATTGTCTGCCAGGTTGAGGCAGGGACAAGGCTCTCGGACAGGTGGTGGGCTTAGCGGGGGCGTGGTTCTCGTACAGGCGGTGGGCTCGGCAGGGTCGTGGTTCCCGTTACGGTGGTGGGCTTGGCAGGGTCGTGGTTCTCGTACAGGCGGTGGTCTTGACAGGGTCGTGGGAGTCGTACAGGCATGGTCCAGGTAATGGCAGGGAGGTCTAACCTGAGGCAGAGGGAAATAGGGGTTAGGCTTGGTCAAAAAAGGTTCAAAACTAGAGCTAGAGTCATCTACACACTTGAAGTGGTTCAACGATCTGGCATCGTTTGGAGAGCAGAGCGGCTTCTTATCCTGGCCAAGATGGGTTGATCGGCCTGCTTGGAGATGCAGGTCAGGTGTGAGCTCTGGCGAGCTCCAGGTGAGGTCGATGAACCAGATGAGCTAGGTAAGGTGGTGGGAGCGGCCTGATGAGGGCAGGGTTGAAGAGGCAGGGACGTGACAAAATCAAGGTTCAGACTAGCACACTGTTAAGATAAGGCTAAAACAAACACAGACAAGTTGTGGTTCAGCAGGTTAGGTTTACAGATATTTTTGTGGTTAGGTTTTTATAGAGGACCAAAAGTTCCAAAACTAAAATGCAGTTGCTGAAGAGTAAATGATTTGATGATAAATGCTGCACTTGTAAGAATCATGTCACAGTACACTCTGCAGCCTTGCCATGAATGCGGTGGTCAAGGCAGCTGAAACTGAGTGCAGAAGCCCTCTGTCCAAGTGTGGCGTTCGGCAGCCCCCCATCAGAGCCTTTATGGGCGACGTCACTGTCACCACATCATCGGTGCCTGGTGGTAGGTGGATCCTCCAGGACCTGGAGAAGCGAATCTCCTGGGCAAGGATGAGTTTTAAACCAGCCAAATCCAGAGCCATAGTGTTGAAGAGGGAAAAAAAGTGGTGGACTGGTTTTGCTTCTTTCTGGATGGCATTGTAATCCCATCCATTACCGAGAAACCACTCAAGAGCCTAGGCAAGGTCTTTGACTGTAGCCTTAGAGATACAGCGGCAATCCCAGCAACCATCAAAGAGCTTCTGAATAGGCTGACCACAATAGACAAGGCTGGCCTACCTGGCAGGTTCAAGACTTGGCTTTACCAACATGGCATCTTACCCCAAGTCCTCTGGCCTATGCTTGTTTATGAGGTAACCCTGTCAATAGTGGAGACCTTGGACAGGAAGATCAGTAGCTACCTCCAGAGATGGCTGGGTCTGCAGCACTGTATGGGAGGAGGAACAAACACCATCTCCCTATCAGCAGCCTCGACGAGGAGTTCAAGGTTTCTTGCACAAGAGAGGCACTGCTCTATTGGGACTCCAAGGACTCTAGAGTGGCATCAGCAGGCATTATAGTGTGGAGACCCAGGAAGGCCTGGTGATAGCAAAGTCTTGGCTGAGACATAACGCTTTGGTGGGCACAGTGGCAACTGGAAGGGCAGGGCTGGGAGCCATCCCACAAGGACAAATGCCATCTAGTCCTGGAGGAGGTGCGGGCAGATGTCAAGGAGGAAAGGACCAGTGGAATGGTGGGTGTGCGGCAGCAGCGAGCACGGACAAAGTGGGAGGGTGTGCTGGAGAGGAAGATATCCTGGGGAGATATCTGGCAGGCAGAATCGCAGCGGATCAAGTTCATAGTACAAGCTGTGTATGATGTTATACCTAGCCCTGCAAATCTCCATCTCTGGGGCAAGACTGATTCTCCATCATGTCCTCTGTGCCCTTGAAAAGGTCCAGTCAAGCACAATCTCAGCAGCTGCCCGGCAGCCCTGGGGCAGGGCCGTTACCACTGGCGACATGACCAGGTGCTGAAGACAGTTGCAGAGGTCATCTGCAAAGCTGTGGCCAACAACAAGCAAGCCCACAGACAGAGGAACATTATCTTAGTCAGACTGGTGAGCAGCCTCAGTCACAGCCCAGATCAGCAGCCAGTCTCTTCACCTCTGCGTCCGACTGGGAGCTGCGAGTCAACTTGGAGGCGCAGCTCAGGTTCCTGAACCACATTATGACAACTCTGTTTAGGCCAGACGCAGTGCTATCATCAGCCTCTTCAAGACAGGTGCTCCTATATGGAGCTGACGGTTCCATGGAAGGACCGGATAGAGGAGGCAAATGAGTGGGAGCGGTCCAAGTAACCAGGAGCTGGTGGATCAGTGCTGGAGAAGAGGCTGGAAGGCATGTTGTGAGCCCATTGAAGTGGGGTGTAGAGGCTTTGCTGACCGCTTACTGTGCAAGGTCATTGAGATTTAAGTCAGAACTTTGACCAGGCAACTCAAAAACCTTAATTTTGTTTCTTTTGAGCCATTCTGAGGTGGACCTACTTTTGTATTTTGGATCATTGTCCTAATGCATTACCCAGTTATGCTTCAGCTTCAAATCACAGACTGATGACCGGACGTTGTCCTTCAGAATTTGCTGGTAGAGAACAGAATTCATGGTTTCTTCAATGATGGCAAGTCTTCCAGGCCCCAAGTCAGCAAAGCATCCCCACACCATCACACTACCACCACCATGTTTGACTGTTGGTATGATGTTTTTATTGTGAAATGCTGTGATTGCTACACCAGACACAACGGGATCCATGTCTTCTAAAAGTTCCACTTTTGACTTGTCTGTCCACAGAACATTAACCCAAAAGGTTGCGGAGGTCATCAATGTGCCTTTTTTGCAAATGTGAGACAAGCACTTATGTTTCTTTTAGTTAGCAGTGGTGTGCGCCTTGTAACTCTTCCATGAATTCCATTTTTGTCCAGTCTTTCTTTTATTGTGGAGTCAGGGCAGTTCTTTAGAATTTACCCTGCTTTGTTTTGTTTTTTTGTGATTTCGTAGATGGGTCGTCACTTCGACCTTGGAGGAACTTTGGTAGGTCCTGCCACTCCTGGGAAGACTCACCACTGTTCCAAGTTTTCTCTATTTGGAGACGGTGTCTCTCGCTGTCTCTCGCTGGACTCGCAGAGCCTTAGACATGGCTCTGTAATCCTTTCCAGATGGATACTTTTTTGTTTATGCCATTTATTTCTCAACTCTTCCGTAACTTCTTTGGATGGCGGCATAGTGTGCTGCTTGTTGACACCTTGTAGCCTACTTCACATTGATGTAAGGCTCTATACGTGTCATGTTTAGAGTCAACAGGGCTGTCAGTAGTCACGCCTGCGTGTGTCTGTTCTAACTGAATCCAATGATCAGTTACATTTGATTCATTGGTTGACTAAGTAACTAAGAGGGCAGTTACCTTTTCATGCAGGGTTGGTGATGGATAACTCTTTTCCTTCAAAATCATTTAAAAAGGGGTGCGCGGGTAGCGTAGCGGTTTATTCCATTGCCTACCAACACAGGGATCACCAGTTCGAATCCCCGTGTTACGTCGGGTGTCAGTACAGGCACAATTGACCGTGTGTGCGGGTGGGAAGCCGGATGTTGGCATGTGTCCTGGTCGCTGCACTAGCGCCTCCTCTGGTCGGTCGGGATTGGGGGGAGTAGCGTGATCCTCCCATGCGCTACGTCCCCCCTGGTGAAACTCCTCACTGTCAGGTGAAAAGAAGCGGCAGGTGACTCCACATATATGGGAGGAGGCATGTGGTAGTCTGCAGCCCTCCCTGGATCGGCAGAGGGGGTGGAGCAGAGACCGGGACGGCTCAGAAGAGTGGGGTAATTGGCCGGATACAATTGGGGAGAAAAAGGGGGAACACTTTAAAAAAAAATAATACTCAGGTTCTCGTCGTCTTATTAGATTTTGTATCAAGATCTGAAACCATTAAGTGTGACAAACGTGCAGAAACAGGAAGTCAGAAAGGTCGCAGACGCTTTTTTTATGGCACTGTATGGTTGAAGCTCTTGGAGGATGCACAGAGCCTACTTTCCCTACGAGCTGTATGATGGTCTACTTCTGAATCATCCTCTGTTACTTACAACTGCAAAGCAGCAGTTCCGTACTCAACTCGCTCTCTCCACACAATTTCACCCACTTTGGCTGTTGTTTGAAGCGGTCCACGGTGAGAATGATGTAATATGAATCTCTCAATCTATAAATATAAGATGTAGTACTTCAAAGTTAGCTAGCTAGCTTGCAAAAGGTATTTTTGGAAGCTGGCGCCTGCTCTGTGTGGCTGATGTGGTGGGACTCACGTTCGGCTGCAGTTACACTTGTCATTTCTTCTCAACACTTTGGATATCCATAGTGTTATGTCCTTCATGGTATGAAAGTGTTTTTCTCCGCCCCCCCCTTCACCCCAATTGTACTTGGCCAATTACCCCACTCTTTTGAGGCATCCCGGTCTCTGCTCCACCCCCTGCCGATCCGGGGAGGGCTGCAGACTACCACATCCCATACATGTGGAGTCACCTCACCTGACAGTGAGGAGTTTCACCAGGGGGAATTAGTGCGTGGGAGGATCACGCTATACCCCTCCAGTTCCCCGTCCCCCCTGAACAGGCGCCCCGATTGAACAGAGGAGGCGCTAGTGCAGCAACCAGGACACATACCCACATCCCCCGCAGACACGGCCAATTGTCTCTGTGGGGACGCCCGACCAAGCCGGAGGCAACACGGGGATTCGAACCGAAGATCCTTGTGTTGGTCGGCAACGGAATAGACCACTACGCCACCCGGATTTTTCTTTCTTTATAGTCTATAGGGCAACGCGGTGGTCATCCGGGGGGGGGGGGATGCCAGGTCGTCCTCTGTGTGGAGTTTGCATGTCCTCCCCGTGTCTGCGGTGGGGTTTCTCCGGGTGCTCCGGTTTCCCCCACCATCAAAAAGACATGCATGTTAGGGTTAATACTCCTGTGTGTGCTCCTGAGCAAGGCATGGCAAGACGAACTGGAGCTGGTCCCCGGGTGCAGCACGGCAACCGCCCACTGCTCCCAGCTACACAGCTAGGATGGGTTAAATGCAGAGAGGAGTTTCCCCACAGGGATCAATGAAGTATCTCAAATATCATATCAGTCCCATCAGTACGGTTGTGGTGGCATGCCGCACTGGAAGATCAGTTGTTTTATTTTTTCTAGTACAGTGTCTTTTTCTTTCCCTTAAATACTTCACATGATTCTAGGTGTCCATCCAGCCGCTGCTGTTCCCACCTCAGAAAAATACACATAAATCGGTGCTAGTGTCCCTCTGTTTGCATTCATTTATTCATTAGGTTTCTCATTTCGTAGTGCTAAGTTTCCATCCAGCCATCCATCCATTACCCGAACCGCTTATCCTGCTCTCAGGGCCGCGGGGATGCTGGAGCCTATCCCAGCAGCCACTGGGAGGCAGTCACTGGGCCAGTCCATCACAGGGCCGAGACACACACACACACACACACACACACACACACACACACACATTCACACCTAGGGACAATTTAGTACGGCTGATTCACCTGACCTACATGTCTCTGGACTGTGGGAGGAAACCGGACCCCCCGGAGGAAACCCACACAGACACGGGGAGAACATGCAAACTCCACACAGAGGACGACCCGGGACGACCCCCCCCAAGGCTGGACTACCCCGGGGCTCGAACCCAGGACCTTCTTGCTGTGAGGCGGCCGCGCTAACCGCCGCGCCACCGTGCCGCCCGTTCTGAGATTTACCTGCTAAAAAACAACATGTTGATTTAATCCATAACTGAATTCACTGGAGGAACGAAACTGCAGAAGACTTTATAACCGCCGGCTCTCCTGGCAATTAATAGTACCTACAAAGAGGGTCCACGGGGTTAGCGGTGGTGTCAGGAAGGGCCTCCGACGTAACATTTTGCCATTGGGCGGATTGACGAGACCCTACCGGATCGGTCAAGGCCCGGGCTAACAACGAGCGCTGTCGGTGCTGTGCCCTCACAGGGTACCGATGGAAACTATCAAATCCGCTGTGGCGACCCCCGAGAAACAGGGAACAAGCTGAAAGAAGAAGGAGAAGAGGACGTTTTAGTACCTACAACACAGCTGAAAGATGGTGGGTGAGCCGATACTAACAAAGGATCTTAAAGGTAGGATCTGTAGGAGCCGGTTTTGGTCACGTTCATAGATGCTGTTCGCTTTATGACTTGTGAATGAGAAAAGCGGCTGACGCCGCAGGGCCTTTGGCTCCTTCTGAGGCTTTCCTGACGGGCCGCTGAAGAACGTTACCGTCATTACCGTTACAGTTGTTAAGATCACACTAATTTCACAAAACAAAGGGGATGTGGAAAGTAAAATAAACAGTGAGCTATAGTAAACAAATTATTACGAGGTGAACAGCCATGCCCTCCTCGTGAGGCCTGAGCCCGGAGAAAGCCTCCTGCTGCTGCTGCTGCTGCTGCGGGTCAGAACCGCCGCCTCCATCTTTATTAGTTCTGGGAAAGACTTATAAAACCTGGCACGTCAGCTGTGTAATTTCTATGTCAATATACTCAGAAGAACGTGGCGGCGGCGGAGCCATAAATAATACCCTGGCCTTGACTCCTCATCTCCACTCTGACTCCCTCCAGCAGCAGCGCTCTCCTCCACCACATCGCCACCCGCACACCTGACATCTACCGCACATCTTGTTAGTAACGTGAATTATGGATCTTAAGGGGCGGTGGTGGATCAGGAGGTAGAGCGGGTTGACTGGTTAACCTGAGGGTTGCCGGTTCGATCCTCGGCTCCTCCTTGCAAAAATGTTGCGGTGTCCTTGAGCAAGACAGCTAACCCCAGTGAGCTGGTTGTTACCTTGCATGGCTGGCACGCCGTCTGTCTGTGTGTGCGTGGCTGAATGTCAGCCATTCATTGGTTGTAAAGTGCTCTGAGTGGCTGTTGCTGCTAGAGAAGTGCTCTACAAGTGCAATCCATTTACCATTTTAATGGCTGGTGGATTTATTACAAATCAAATTACACGATGTTTTATTGTCTTTTCAACTCCTGTCCTCCTCATCATCCTTGCAAACTTGCTGTGAAGGTTCTGTGATGCGAAGAGCCATATCCGCAAAGCTGAACATATTAGACTGATAGGCTGTAATGCAGCGAGCGTTTGTTTCAAATATTTACACGTGCTTGCGATCAGAACGGACATGAGTCACCTGTTTGCTTCACAGCCACCTGATTTCCCTGTGATGTGTCGTCCGTGGCACAGATGACTGCAGCTTGTTCTCATCTCGTCATCAGCCGCTTCTCTGGGGTCGGCCCACGGTGGCAGCAAGCTAAACGGGGTACCCCAGACCTCCCTCTCCCCAGCAACGCCCTCCAGCTCCTCCTGGGGGATCCCAAGGCGTTCCCAGGCCAGATTGGGCGTGTAGTCCCTCCAGCGAGTTCTGGGTCTACCCTGGGGTCTCCTCCCAGTTGGATGTGCCCAGGAAACCTCCAAAGGAAGGCGCCCAGGAGGCATCCTAATCAGATGCCCGAACCACCTCAGCTGGCTCCTTTCGATGCGAAGGAGCAGCGGCTCTACTCCGAGCTCCCCTGGAGGTCCGAGCTCCTCACCCTATCTCCAAGGCTGAGCCCAGACACCCTACGGAGGAAACTCATTTCAGCCGCTTGTATCCTCGATCTCACCCTTGCGGTCACTATAGCTCATGCCATAGGCGAGGGTTGGAACGAAGACTGACTGGTAAATTGAGAGCTTTGTCTTCCAGCTCAGCTTGTTCCTCTTCAGCAATTCTGCAGCAATGCATTTTGGGATGCATTGTGCTGATTATGATATAGTGTCACACCGGAGTGATGTCGCCATTGTAATCCCACATGACGGCATTCGACTGAGCACAGCGGTAGTCTTCATACACAGTCTGTAAGAGCAAAAATTGTGTTTTGCCTAGCCGAGACCGAGAAGCAGCACACGATTCCAGAAAGGGGAGCGCCTTTGAATTCTCTATGCAGGAAAACCCTCGTGTTGTCAAAGCACTCCACATAGACATAGTGCTGCATGTCGTTACAGACTCTACCCTTAACAATATGATCTTTATTCTAATTGCCATCATTTGCCTCAGTATTGCTGAACTCCCTGTGCTCTTAAGTAATAAAATGTGATAAACCAGGATGATAAAAGTTCTTTGTCCACGTCTGCGTCTTAAGTTTTGTCTTCGTTTGATGGCTGGGAGAGCGGGGCAGGCTAAGCTAACTGCTAGCCCATGCAGACCGGCGGTTCCGAGAACACCGAGGGCGGTCTGGCAGGACGCAGAAGCGGGGCGGGCTAAGCTAACTGCTAGCCCATGCAGACCGGCAGTTCCGAGAACACCGAGGGCGGTCTGGCAGGACGCAGAAGCGGGGCGGACTAAGCTAACTGCTAGCCCATGCAGACCGGCAGTTCCGAGAACACCGAGGGCGGTCTGGCAGGACGCAGAAGCGGGGCGGGCTAAGCTAACTGCTAGCTCATGGCTGGCGTTCATTCTCTTGGACAGTGATTTTTTGTTTAGTGTGGATGTGTGTGTTAGTTTGGGTATGTATGTTCTTGTAGTTTTTGGATGTGGTTTTGTCTTTGTGTTGTACTGCTGTGGGCTGGGGGAAACGGCCTTTCTTTTCATTTCATGTATGTGAGTGCATGAAGTGAAATGACAACGTGTTCCTCATATGTGAATCCTGGTCCCGGTATTGGTTCTAATGCAGGGTGCAACACTAAAACTGTACTGCTAGCTAACCATCTGCTCTGTGTGTGTGTGTGTGTGTGTGTGTGTGTGTGTGTGTGTGTGTGTGTGTGTGTGTGTGTGTGTGTGTGCGCGCATGGATGCATGCGTTTTTCAGAGCCCAGCTACATCACCATGGCGCCCCCTGGCTGTCCCGAGGAGAACTGCCTCCTGACTGTGGGCGACTGCCGCTACGGCTACCACACCAACCTGAGCGGCTGCCGCAGCTGCCGCTGCAACACACGTCAGTACACCTCAGTGGAGTGTAGCACAGTTTAACCAGCGGCGCCTTGGAGGACGTGGTAGAATGAGTCCACAGAAATTAATTCGGTTTGTCAGTTTAAAGTGCTGGGGATAATTAAAAACTGAGGTGCCAGCCACCACATGCAGCAAAGGAGACGCATCAGGCCTTCATCTTTAATAGAGGCACATCAAAGCTATGCTAGCAGCTAAATTAGAAAATTGATGGGGCACTATTATCTGTGGCAGTAAAGACAGGATAAGCATCATATTGACTGGTTCAAACGTGTTTTGTTGATTTTTTTGAAGCTTGTTCCACAGAATAACGTTAATCCACGACACGGCAGCCTGTTCTGTGTTGTGCCTTATTCCCAATATACTTTAAGACTCATAGTTTCGTCAGATATGTGCCCTCACAGGGTACCGGTGGAAACTGAAAACCCCGCTGTGGCGACCCCTGAGAGACAGGGGACAAGCCGAAAGAAGGAGTCTTGTCCGATATGTAGCCCGTCTGCCTTGGATTTATGTGTTTTTAAACCTATTTTTTGTTGTCATCGGGGGGGGGGGAGCCATTTGGTCCCCACGCCATTAATTTAGAGCTGCTGCTTCAAACTTAAATGAATTCATCCTGTAGGAAGTCTCTTGTTATGACAGTGGGGATTAAGTCGCTCCATCAGCCTCCAGTGATTTACATCCCATTTTCTGACAGTGCATTTTGTTTATGTATTACTATTGTCACGCTCATGATTACTGTCTCAACTTGTACTTTTTGCTTGGCAGCGTTCATTTACTCAAAGCTGTGTCACAACATATTGAGGTGTTGTAGTTTTGCCAATTTAAGTGGTTCAGCTCCTTTAGTTGGACGGCCTCTTTTGTTGGCGCGCATTTGTCTCCCTCTGATGGAGACACCGAGGAACTGCAGCGTGACACATTTCCAGTGTGGCTTCTGAATCCTCAGCAGTTATTCAGGTCTAGGTTGTAACAAGAAGAAAGTCAAAGTTCAAGTTGAAATCAGTGAAGAAACTGGAAGATCTGAGGTCTTGGAACGGATCTGATTATTGAACCGGTCCTTTAGGACACTGGTGCCATATTGATCCCGGGGTTGTTTATTTCCCTTTCTCAAGATATCCGTCCATTATCCAAACCGCTTATCCTGCTCTCAGGGTCGTGGAGATGCTGGAGCTTATCCCAGCAGTCACTGGGCGGCAGGCGGGGAGACACCCTGGACAGGCCGCCGGGCCATCACACAGGGCTGACACACACATATACACACACACACACACACACACACACACACACACACACACACACACACACACACACACACACACACACACACATTCACACCTAGGGGCAATTTAGTATGGGTGATTCACCTGACCAGTGCAATGGTGGCGCAGTGGTTAGCGCGGTTGCCTCACAGCAAGAAGGTCCTGGGTTCGAGCCCCGGGGTAGTCCAACCTTGGTGGGTCGTCCCGGGTCGTCCTGTGTGTGTGGAGTTTGCATGTTCTCCCCGTTTCTGTGTGGGTTTCCTCCGGGGGCTCCAGTTTCCTCCCACAGTCCAAAGGCATGTAGGTCAGGTGGATCGGCCATACTAAACTGTCCCTAGAAATGAATGGGGGGGGGGGGGGGGGCTGTGATGGCCAGGCGGCCTGTCCAGGGTGTCTCCCCGCCTGCCACCCAGTGACTGCTGGAATAGGCGGCAGCATCTGCGCGACCCTGAGAGCAGGATAAGCGGTCAAGATAATGGATGGATGAATGGATTCACCTGACCTACATGTCTTGGGACTGTCAAGACACGACCTTGTAAATTATATCAGTGCTTGTTCTCAGACAGCCTTGGCAGGTGAGCAGATTAAGTTCAGAGGATTTCAGAGAGCCTGTAATTTAGAACATGTACGGAATTTGGAAAGGTCTAAAGCAGCGTTTCACCAGGGAAAGGCAACCGTTTGAAACAACTTTAACATGGCTTCACTTGACACAAAGGTTCCCATCTGAAAACCAAAAGGGAATGTTTTCTAATGCCTATATATATACACACATATATATATATATATATATATATATATATATATATATATATATATATATATATATATATATACAGTAGTGCTTTAAAGTTTGTGAACCCTTGATAATTTTCTATATTTCTGAATAATTATGACCTACAACATCATCAGATTTTCACACAAGTCCTGAAAGTAGATAAAGAGAAGCCAATTAAACAAATAAGACAAAAATATTATACTTGGCCATTTATTTATTGAGGGAAATGATCCAATATTACATACCTGTGAGTGGCAAAAGTATGTGAACCTCTGGGATTAGC